>NW_026735746.1:0-102647 GCF_949786415.1 Peromyscus eremicus | reverse complement strand
GTTGAACTCTGCTTAGGAAACTGACAAGAACAGTAGCTCCTATTCAGTCCAATACACTGTACTTGCTGGGAAAAGGCGTGAGTGCTGTTTGCCCTGTGTATGGCAATGGGAGCGCAATAGTGACTTTCCTTACCAGAAAACAACTCTTGTTCGTATGTCAGAAACTGCATGTGATTCAACTCCACTTAGGACTGGGAAACACACGCTAGCTTGCCTTACAAGAAACACACTCTGCTTTTGAGAAAAGAGCACTCTTCTACTCTACTGTGTTTCCTATAGGGCCAGAATAGTGAGCTTGCTCAGAACAAAAGAACTGTGCTTCCTACACACAGGGGCCATATCTAGTTCAACTCTGCTTAGGAAACTGACAAGAACAGTAGCTCCTCTTCAGTCCAATACACTGTATATGCTGGGAACAGACGCCAGTGCTATTTGCCCTGTGTATGATAATGGGAGCGCAATAGTGACTCTTCTTACCAGAAAACAACTCGTGCTCATAGGACCAGAAACTGCACGTGATTCAACTCCATTTGTAACTGGAAAACAAACACTAGCTTGCCTTACAATAAACAAACTCTGCTTTTGAGAAAAGAGCACTCTTCTAGTCTAATGTGTTTTTTTGTAGGGCCAGAATAGTGAGCTTGCTCAGAACAAAAGAACTGTGCTTCCTGCACACACCGACTATATCTAGTTCAACTCTGCTTAGGAAACTGACAAGAACAGTAGATCCTCTTCAGTCCAATACACTGTACATGCTGGGAACCGACGCCAGTGCTATTTGCCCTGTGTATGACAATGGGAGCGCAATAGTGACTCTTCTTACCAGAAAACAACTCTTGCTCATAGGACCAGAAACTGCATGTGACACAACTCCATTTAGGACTGGGAAACAAACGCTAGCTCACCTTACAAGAAACACTCTCTGCTTTTGAGAAAAGAGCACTCTTCTACTCTACTGTGTTTCCTATGGGGTCCGAACAGTGAGCTTACTCAGAACAAAAGAACTGTGCTTCCTACACACACGGGCCATATCCAGTTCAATTCTGCTTAGGAAACTGACAAGAACAGTAGATCCTCTTCAGTCCCATACACTGTACTTGATGGGAACTGACGCGAGTGCTATTTGCACTGTGTATGTCAATGGGAGCGCAATAGTGTCTTTCCTTACCAGAAAAACACTCTAGCTCATAGGACCAGAAACTGCATGTGATTCAACTCCATTTAGGACTGGGAACCAAACGCTAGCTTGCCTTACAAGAAACACACTCTGCTTTTGAGAAAAGAGCACTCTTCTACTCTACTGTGTTTCCTATAGGGCCAGAATAGTGAGCTTGCTCAGAACAAAATAACTGTGCTTCCTACACACAGGGGCCATATCTAGTTCAACTCTGCTTAGGAAACTGACAAGAACAGTAGCTCCTCCTCAGTCCAATAAACTGTATATGCTGGGAACAGACGCCAGTGCTATTTGCCCTGTGTATGATAATGGGAGCGCAATAGTGACTCTTCTTACCAGAAAACAACTCGTGCTCATAGGACCAGAAACTGCACGTGATTCAACTCCATTTATAACTGGAAAACAAACGCTAGCTCGCCTTACAATAAACAAACTCTGCTTTTGAGAAAAGAGCACTCTTCTAGTCTAATGTGTTTTTTTGTAGGGCCAGAATAGTGAGCTTGCTCAGAACAAAAGAACTGTGCTTCCTGCACACACCGACTATATCTAGTTCAACTCTGCTTAGGAAACTGACAAGAACAGTAGATCCTCTTCAGTCCAATACACTGTACATGCTGGGAACCAACGCCAGTGCTATTTGCCCTGTGTATGACAATGGGAGCGCAATAGTGACTCTTCTTACCAGAAAAAAACTCTTGCTCATAGGACCAGAAACTGCATGTGACTCAACTCCATTTAGGACTGGGAAACAAACGCTAGCTCGATTACAAGAAACACACTCTGCTTTTGAAAAAAGAGCACTCTTCTACTCTACTGTGTTTCCTATAGCGCCAGAATAGTGAGCTTGCTCAGAACAAAAGAACTGTGCTTCCTACACACAGGGGCCATATCTAGTTCAACTCTGCTTAGGAAACTGAGAAGAACAGTAGCTCATCTTCAGTCCAATACAGTGTACTTGCTGGGAACAGACGGGAGTGCTATTTGCACTATGTATGGCAACGGGATCTCAATAGTGACTTTCCTTACCAGAAAACAACTCTAGCTCGTAGGACCAAAAACTGCATGTGACTCAACTCCATTTAGGACTGGGAAACAAACGCTAGCTTGCCTTACAAGAAACACACTCTGCTTTTGAGAAGAGAGCACTCTTCTACTCTACTGTGTTTCCTACAGGGCCAAAACAGTGAGCTTGCTCAGAACAAAAGAACTGTGCTTCCTACACACACGGCCATATCTAGTTCAATTCTGCTTAAGAAACTGACAAGAACAGTAGATCCTCTCCGTCCCATACACTGTACTTGCTGGGAACAGACGCCAGTGCTATTTGCCCTGTGTATGACAATGGGAGCACAATAGTGACTCTTCTTACCAGAAAACAACTCTTGCTCGTAGGACCAGAAACTGCATGTGATTCAACTCCATTTAGGACTGGGAAACAAACGCTAGCTCGCTTTACAAAAAAACACTCTGCTTTTGAGAAAAGAGCACTCTTCTACTCTACTGTGTTTCCTATAGGGCCAGAATAGTGAGCTTGCTCAGAACAAAAGAACTGTGCTTCCTACACACACGGGCTATATCTAGTTCAACTCTGCTTAGGAAACTGACAAGAACAGTAGCTCCTCTTCAGTCCAATACACTGTATATGCTGGGAACACACGCCAGTTCTATTTGCCCTGTGTATGATAATGGGAGCGCAATAGTGACTCTTCTTACCAGAAAACAACTCTTGCTCTTAGGACCAGAAACTGCATGTGATTCAACTCCATTTAGGACTGGGAAACAAATGCTAGCTTGCCTTACAAGAAACACACTCTGCTTTTGAGAAAAGAGCACTCTTCTACTCTACTCTGTTTCCTATGGTTTTGATCAGTGAGCTTACAGTACAAAAGAACTGGGCTTCCTACACACACGGGCCATATCTAGTTCAACTCTGCTTAGGAAACTGACAAGAACAGTAGCTCCTCTTCAGTCCAATACACTGTACTTGATGGGAACAGACGCGAGTCCTCTTTGCACTGTGTGTGTCAATGGGAGCGCAATAGTGACTTTCCTTACCAGAAAACAACTCTAGCTCGTAGGACCAAAAACTGCATGTGATTCAACTCAATTTAGGACTGGGAAACAAATGCTAGCTCGCCTTTCAAGAAACACACTCTGCTTTTGAGAAAAGAGCACTCTTCTACTCTACTGTGTTTCATATAGGGCCAAAAGAGTGAGCTTGCTCAGAACAAAAGAACTGAGCATCCTACACACATGGCCATATCAAGTTCAATTCTGCTTAGGAAACTGACAAGAACAGTAGCTCCTCTTCAGTCCAATACACTGTACATGCTGGGAACAGACGCCAGTGCTATTTGCCCTGTGTATGACAATGGGAGCGCAATAGTGACTCTTCTTACCAGAAAACAACTCTTGCTCGTAGGACCAGACACTGCATGTGATTCAACTCCATTTATAACTGGCAAACAAATGCTAGCTCGCCTTACAATAAACACACTCTGCTTTTGAGAAAGAGCACTCATCTTGTCTAATGTTTTTTTATCTAGGGCCAGAATAGTGAGCTTGCTCAGAACAAAAGAACTGTGCTTCCTACACACAACATCTATATCTAATTCAACTCTGCTTCGGAAACTGACAAGAACAGTAGCTCCTCTTCAGTCCAATACACTGTACATGCTGGGAACAGACGCCAGTGCTATTTGCCCTGTGTATGTCAATGGGAGCGTAATAGTGACTCTTCTTCCCAGAAAACATCTCTTGCTCGTAGGACCAGAAACTGCATGGGATTCAACTCCATTTAGGACTGCGAAAGAAACGCTAGCTCGCCTTACAAGAAACACACTCTGCTTTTGAGAAAAGAGCACTCTTCTACTCTACAGTGATTCCTATGGTGTCTGAACAGTGAGCTTGCTCAGAACAAAAGAACTGTGCTTCCTACACACACGGGCCATATCTAGTTCAATTCTGCTTAGGAAACTGACAAGAACAGTAGATCCTCTTCAGTCCAATACACTGTACATGCAGGGGACAGATGCTAGTGCTATTTGCAATGTGTATGACAATGGGACCGCAATAGTGACTCTTCTTACCAGAAAATATCTCTTGCTCATAGGACCACAAACTGCATGTGATTCAACTCCATTTAGGACTGCAAAACAAAAGCTAGCTCGCCTTACAAGAAACACACTCTGCTTTTGAGAAAAGAGCACTCTTCTACTCTTCTGTGTTTCCTTTGGGGTCCAAACAGTGAGCTTGCTCAGAACAAAAGAACTGTGCTTCCTACACACACGGGCTATATCTAGTTCAACTCTGCTTAGGAAACTGACAAGAACAGTAGCTCCTCTTCAGTCCAATACACTGTACTTGCTGGGAACAGACGCCAGTGCTATTTGCCCTGTGTATGACAATGGGAGTTCAATAGTGACTCTTCTTACCAGAAAAAAAACTCTTGCTCGTAGGACCAGAAACTGCATGTGATTCAACTCCATTTAGGACTGCGCAACAAACGCTTGCTTGCCTTACAAGAAAAACACTCTGCTTTTGAGAAAAGGGCATTCTTCTACTCTACTCTGTTTCCTATGGGTTCGATCAGTGAGCTTACAGTAATAAAGAACTGTGCTTCCTACATACACGGGCCATATCTAGTTCAAATCTGCTTAGGAAACTGACAAGAACAGTAGCTCCTCTTCAGTCCAATACACTGAACTTGATGGGAACAGACGCGAGTCCTCTTTGCACTGTGTGTGGCAATGGGAGGGCAATGGTGATTTTCCTTACCAGAAAACAACTCTTGCTCGTAGGATCAAAAACTGCATGTGATTCAATTACATTTAGCACTGGGAAACAAATGCTAGCATCCCTTACAAGAAACACACTCTGCTTTTGAGAAAAGATCACTCTTCTACTCTACTGTGTTTCCTATAGGGCCAGAAAAGTGAGCTTACTCAGAACAAAAGAACTGTGCTTCCTACACACACGGCCATATCTAGTTCAATTTTGCTTAGGAAACTAACAAGAACAGTAGATCCTCCTCAGTCCCATACACTGTACTTGCTGTTAACAAACGCGAGTGCTATTTGCACTGTATATGGCAATGGGAGCGAAATAGTGACTCTTCTTACCACAAAACAACTCTTGCTCGTAGGACCAGAAACTGCATGTGATTCAACTCCGTTAAGGACGGGAAACAAACGCTAGCTCGCCTTACAAGAAACACTCTCTGCTTTTGAGAAAAGAGCACTCTTCTACTCTACTGTATTTCCTATAGGACCAGAATAGTGAGCTTGCTCAGAACAAAAGAACTGTGCTTCCTACACACACGGGCTATATCTAGTTCAACTCTGCTTAGGATACTGACAAGAACAGTAGCTCCTCTTCAGTCCAATACACTGTACTTGGTGGGAACAGACGCCAGTGCTATTTACCCTGTGTATGACAATGGGAGCTCAATAGTGTCTTTCCTTACCAGAAAAACACTCTAGCTCGTAGGACCAGAAACTGCATGTGATTCAACTCCATTTAGGACTGGGAACCAAACGCTAGCTTGCCTTACAAGAAACACACTCTGCTTTTGAGAAAAGAGCACTCTTCTACTCTACTGTGTTTCCTATAGGGCCAGAATAGTGAGCTTGTTCAGAACAAAAGAACTGTGCTTCCTACACACAGGGGCCATATCTAGTTCAACTCTGCTTAGGAAACTGAGAAGAACAGTAGCTCATCTTCAGTCCAATACAGTGTACTTGCTGGGAACAGACGCGAGTGCTATTTGCACTATGTATGGCAATGGGATCTCTATAGTGACTTTCCTTACCAGAAAACAACTCTAGCTCGTAGGACCAAAAACTACATGTGATTCAACTCCATTTAGGACTGGGAAACAAACGCTAGCTCGCTTTACAAGAAAAACACTCTGCTTTTGAGAAAAGAGCACTCTTCTACTCTACTGTGTTTCCTATAGGGCCAGAATAGTGAGCTTGCTCAGAACAAAAGAACTGTGCTTCCTACACACACGGGCTATATCTAGTTCAACTCTGCTTAGGAAACTGACAAGAACAGTAGCTCCTCTTCAGTCCAATACACTGTATATGCTGGGAACAGACGCCAGTGCTATTTGCCCTGTGTATGATAATGGGAGCGCAATAGTGACTCTTCTTACCAGAAAACAACTCTTGCTCATAGGACCAAAAACTGCATGTGATTCAACTCCATTTAGGAATGGAAAACAAACGCTAGCTCGCTTTACAAGAAACACACTCTGCTTTTGAGAAAAAAGCACTCTTCTACTCTACTTTGTTCCCTATGGGGTCCGAACATTGAGCTTGCTCAGAACAAAAAAACTGTGCTTCCTACACACACGGCCATATCTAGTTCAAGTCTGCTTAGGAACCTGACAAGAACAGTAGATCTTCTTCAGTCCAATACACTGTAATTGCTGCGAACAGACGCCAGTGCTGTTTGTCCTGTGTATGGCAATGGCAGCGCAATAGTGAGTCTTCTTACCAGAAAACAACTCTTGCTCGTAGTACGAAAAACTGCATGGGATTCAACTCCATTTAGGACTGCGAAACAAACGCTAGCTAGCCTTACAAGAAACACACTCTGCTTTAGAGAAAAGAGCACTCTTCTACTCTACTGTTTTTCCTATGGGTTCCAAACAGTGAGCTTGCTCAGAAAAAAAGAACTGTGCTTCCTACACACACGGATCATATCTAGTTCAACTCTGCTTAGGAAACTGACAAGAACAGTAGCTCCTATTCAGTCCAATACACTGTACTTGCTGGGAACAGACGCGAGTGTTATTTGCACTGTGTATGGCAATGAGAGCGCAATAGTGACTTTCCTTACCAGAAAACAACTCTTGCTCATAGGACCAGAAACTGCATGTATTCAAATCCATTTAGGACTGGGAAACAAACGCTAGCTTGCCTTACAAAAAACACACTCTGTTTTGAGAAAAGAGCACTGTTCTACTCTACTGTGTTTCCTATGGGGTCCGAACAGTGAGCTTGCTCAGAACAAAAGAACTGTGCTTCCTACACACACGGCCATATCTAGTTCAATTCTGCTTAGGAACCTGACAAGAACAGTAGATCCTCTTCAGTCCAATACACTGTACTTGCTGCGAACAGACGCCAGTGCCATTTGCCCTGTGTATGTCAATGGCAGCGCGATAGTGATTCTTCTTACCAGAAAACAACTCTTGCTCATAGGACCAGAAACTGCATGTGATTCCACTCCATTTAGGACTGCGAAACAAACGCTAGCTCGCCTTACAAGAAACACACTCTGCTCTAGAGAAAAGAGCACTCTCCAACTCTACTGTGTTTCCTATGGGGTCCAAAGAGTGAGCTTGCTCAGAACAAAAGAACTGTGCTTCCTACACACACGGACCATATGTAGTTGAACTCTGCTTAGGAAACTGACAAGAACAGTAGCTCCTATTCAGTCCAATACACTGTACTTGCTGGGAAAAGGCGTGAGTGCTGTTTGCCCTGTGTATGGCAATGGGAGCGCAATAGTGACTTTCCTTACCAGAAAACAACTCTTGTTCGTATGTCAGAAACTGCATGTGATTCAACTCCACTTAGGACTGGGAAACACACGCTAGCTTGCCTTACAAGAAACACACTCTGCTTTTGAGAAAAGAGCACTCTTCTACTCTACTGTGTTTCCTATAGGGCCAGAATAGTGAGCTTGCTCAGAACAAAAGAACTGTGCTTCCTACACACAGGGGCCATATCTAGTTCAACTCTGCTTAGGAAACTGACAAGAACAGTAGCTCCTCTTCAGTCCAATACACTGTATATGCTGGGAACACACGCCAGTGCTATTTGCCCTGTGTATGATAATGGGAGCGCAATAGTGACTCTTCTTACCAGAAAACAACTCGTGCTCATAGGACCAGAAACTGCACGTGATTCAACTCCATTTGTAACTGGAAAACAAACACTAGCCTGCCTTACAATAAACAAACTCTGCTTTTGAGAAAAGAGCACTCTTCTAGTCTAATGTGTTTTTTTGTAGGGCCAGAATAGTGAGCTTGCTCAGAACAAAAGAACTGTGCTTCCTGCACACACCGACTATATCTAGTTCAACTCTGCTTAGGAAACTGACAAGAACAGTAGATCCTCTTCAGTCCAATACACTGTACATGCTGGGAACCGACGCCAGTGCTATTTGCCCTGTGTATGACAATGGGAGCGCAATAGTGACTCTTCTTACCAGAAAACAACTCTTGCTCATAGGACCAGAAACTGCATGTGACACAACTCCATTTAGGACTGGGAAACAAACGCTAGCTCACCTTACAAGAAACACTCTCTGCTTTTGAGAAAAGAGCACTCTTCTACTCTACTGTGTTTCCTATGGGGTCCGAACAGTGAGCTTACTCAGAACAAAAGAACTGTGCTTCCTACACACACGGGCCATATCCAGTTCAATTCTGCTTAGGAAACTGACAAGAACAGTAGATCCTCTTCAGTCCCATACACTGTACTTGATGGGAACTGACGCGAGTGCTATTTGCACTGTGTATGTCAATGGGAGCGCAATAGTGTCTTTCCTTACCAGAAAAACACTCTAGCTCATAGGACCAGAAACTGCATGTGATTCAACTCCATTTAGGACTGGGAACCAAACGCTAGCTTGCCTTACAAGAAACACACTCTGCTTTTGAGAAAAGAGCACTCTTCTACTCTACTGTGTTTCCTATAGGGCCAGAATAGTGAGCTTGCTCAGAACAAAAGAACTGTGCTTCCTACACACAGGGGCCATATCTAGTTCAACTCTGCTTAGGAAACTGACAAGAACAGTAGCTCCTCCTCAGTCCAATAAACTGTATATGCTGGGAACAGACGCCAGTGCTATTTGCCCTGTGTATGATAATGGGAGCGCAATAGTGACTCTTCTTACCAGAAAACAACTCGTGCTCATAGGACCAGAAACTGCACGTGATTCAACTCCATTTATAACTGGAAAACAAACGCTAGCTCGCCTTACAATAAACAAACTCTGCTTTTGAGAAAAGAGCACTCTTCTAGTCTAATGTGTTTTTTTGTAGGGCCAGAATAGTGAGCTTGCTCAGAACAAAAGAACTGTGCTTCCTGCACACACCGACTATATCTAGTTCAACTCTGCTTAGGAAACTGACAAGAACAGTAGATCCTCTTCAGTCCAATACACTGTACATGCTGGGAACCAACGCCAGTGCTATTTGCCCTGTGTATGACAATGGGAGCGCAATAGTGACTCTTCTTACCAGAAAAAAACTCTTGCTCATAGGACCAGAAACTGCATGTGACTCAACTCCATTTAGGACTGGGAAACAAACGCTAGCTCGATTACAAGAAACACACTCTGCTTTTGAAAAAAGAGCACTCTTCTACTCTACTGTGTTTCCTATAGCGCCAGAATAGTGAGCTTGCTCAGAACAAAAGAACTGTGCTTCCTACACACAGGGGCCATATCTAGTTCAACTCTGCTTAGGAAACTGAGAAGAACAGTAGCTCATCTTCAGTCCAATACAGTGTACTTGCTGGGAACAGACGGGAGTGCTATTTGCACTATGTATGGCAACGGGATCTCAATAGTGACTTTCCTTACCAGAAAACAACTCTAGCTCGTAGGACCAAAAACTGCATGTGACTCAACTCCATTTAGGACTGGGAAACAAACGCTAGCTTGCCTTACAAGAAACACACTCTGCTTTTGAGAAGAGAGCACTCTTCTACTCTACTGTGTTTCCTACAGGGCCAAAACAGTGAGCTTGCTCAGAACAAAAGAACTGTGCTTCCTACACACACGGCCATATCTAGTTCAATTCTGCTTAAGAAACTGACAAGAACAGTAGATCCTCTCCGTCCCATACACTGTACTTGCTGGGAACAGACGCCAGTGCTATTTGCCCTGTGTATGACAATGGGAGCACAATAGTGACTCTTCTTACCAGAAAACAACTCTTGCTCGTAGGACCAGAAACTGCATGTGATTCAACTCCATTTAGGACTGGGAAACAAACGCTAGCTCGCTTTACAAAAAAACACTCTGCTTTTGAGAAAAGAGCACTCTTCTACTCTACTGTGTTTCCTATAGGGCCAGAATAGTGAGCTTGCTCAGAACAAAAGAACTGTGCTTCCTACACACACGGGCTATATCTAGTTCAACTCTGCTTAGGAAACTGACAAGAACAGTAGCTCCTCTTCAGTCCAATACACTGTATATGCTGGGAACACACGCCAGTTCTATTTGCCCTGTGTATGATAATGGGAGCGCAATAGTGACTCTTCTTACCAGAAAACAACTCTTGCTCTTAGGACCAGAAACTGCATGTGATTCAACTCCATTTAGGACTGGGAAACAAATGCTAGCTTGCCTTACAAGAAACACACTCTGCTTTTGAGAAAAGAGCACTCTTCTACTCTACTCTGTTTCCTATGGTTTTGATCAGTGAGCTTACAGTACAAAAGAACTGGGCTTCCTACACACACGGGCCATATCTAGTTCAACTCTGCTTAGGAAACTGACAAGAACAGTAGCTCCTCTTCAGTCCAATACACTGTACTTGATGGGAACAGACGCGAGTCCTCTTTGCACTGTGTGTGTCAATGGGAGCGCAATAGTGACTTTCCTTACCAGAAAACAACTCTAGCTCGTAGGACCAAAAACTGCATGTGATTCAACTCAATTTAGGACTGGGAAACAAATGCTAGCTCGCCTTACAAGAAACACACTCTGCTTTTGAGAAAAGAGCACTCTTCTACTCTACTGTGTTTCATATAGGGCCAAAAGAGTGAGCTTGCTCAGAACAAAAGAACTGAGCATCCTACACACATGGCCATATCAAGTTCAATTCTGCTTAGGAAACTGACAAGAACAGTAGCTCCTCTTCAGTCCAATACACTGTACATGCTGGGAACAGACGCCAGTGCTATTTGCCCTGTGTATGACAATGGGAGCGCAATAGTGACTCTTCTTACCAGAAAACAACTCTTGCTCGTAGGACCAGACACTGCATGTGATTCAACTCCATTTATAACTGGCAAACAAATGCTAGCTCGCCTTACAATAAACACACTCTGCTTTTGAGAAAGAGCACTCATCTTGTCTAATGTGTTTTTTCTAGGGCCAGAATAGTGAGCTTGCTCAGAACAAAAGAACTGTGTTTCCTACACACACCATCTATATCTAATTCAACTCTGCTTAGGAAACTGACAAGAACAGTAGCTCCTCTTCAGTCCAATACACTGTACATGCTGGGAACAGACGCCAGTGCTATTTGCCCTGTGTATGTCAATGGGAGCGTAATAGTGACTCTTCTTACCAGAAAACATCTCTTGCTCGTAGGACCAGAAACTGCATGGGATTCAACTCCATTTAGGACTGCGAAAGAAACGCTAGCTCGCCTTACAAGAAACACACTCTGCTTTTGAGAAAAGAGCACTCTTCTACTCTACAGTGATTCCTATGGTGTCTGAACAGTGAGCTTGCTCAGAACAAAAGAACTGTGCTTCCTACACACACGGGCCATATCTAGTTCAATTCTGCTTAGGAAACTGACAAGAACAGTAGATCCTCTTCAGTCCAATACACTGTACATGCAGGGGACAGATGCTAGTGCTATTTGCAATGTGTATGACAATGGGACCGCAATAGTGACTCTTCTTACCAGAAAATATCTCTTGCTCATAGGACCACAAACTGCATGTGATTCAACTCCATTTAGGACTGCAAAACAAAAGCTAGCTCGCCTTACAAGAAACACACTCTGCTTTTGAGAAAAGAGCACTCTTCTACTCTTCTGTGTTTCCTTTGGGGTCCAAACAGTGAGCTTGCTCAGAACAAAAGAACTGTGCTTCCTACACACACGGGCTATATCTAGTTCAACTCTGCTTAGGAAACTGACAAGAACAGTAGCTCCTCTTCAGTCCAATACACTGTACTTGCTGGGAACAGACGCCAGTGCTATTTGCCCTGTGTATGACAATGGGAGTTCAATAGTGACTCTTCTTACCAGAAAAAAAACTCTTGCTCGTAGGACCAGAAACTGCATGTGATTCAACTCCATTTAGGACTGCGCAACAAACGCTTGCTTGCCTAACAAGAAAAACACTCTGCTTTTGAGAAAAGGGCATTCTTCTACTCTACTCTGTTTACTATGGGTTCGATCAGTGAGCTTACAGTAATAAAGAACTGTGCTTCCTACATACACGGGCCATATCTAGTTCAAATCTGCTTAGGAAACTGACAAGAACAGTAGCTCCTCTTCAGTCCAATACACTGAACTTGATGGGAACAGACGCGAGTCCTCTTTGCACTGTGTGTGGCAATGGGAGGGCAATGGTGATTTTCCTTACTAGAAAACAACTCTTGCTCGTAGGATCAAAAACTGCATGTGATTCAATTACATTTAGCACTGGGAAACAAATGCTAGCATCCCTTACAAGAAACACACTCTGCTTTTGAGAAAAGATCACTCTTCTACTCTACTGTGTTTCCTATAGGGCCAGAAAAGTGAGCTTACTCAGAACAAAAGAACTGTGCTTCCTACACACACGGCCATATCTAGTTCAATTTTGCTTAGGAAACTAACAAGAACAGTAGATCCTCCTCAGTCCCATACACTGTACTTGCTGTTAACAAACGCGAGTGCTATTTGCACTGTATATGGCAATGGGAGCGAAATAGTGACTCTTCTTACCACAAAACAACTCTTGCTCGTAGGACCAGAAACTGCATGTGATTCAACTCCGTTAAGGACGGGAAACAAACGCTAGCTCGCCTTACAAGAAACACTCTCTGCTTTTGAGAAAAGAGCACTCTTCTACTCTACTGTATTTCCTATAGGACCAGAATAGTGAGCTTGCTCAGAACAAAAGAACTGTGCTTCCTACACACACGGGCTATATCTAGTTCAACTCTGCTTAGGATACTGACAAGAACAGTAGCTCCTCTTCAGTCCAATACACTGTACTTGGTGGGAACAGACGCCAGTGCTATTTACCCTGTGTATGACAATGGGAGCTCAATAGTGTCTTTCCTTACCAGAAAAACACTCTAGCTCGTAGGACCAGAAACTGCATGTGATTCAACTCCATTTAGGACTGGGAACCAAACGCTAGCTTGCCTTACAAGAAACACACTCTGCTTTTGAGAAAAGAGCACTCTTCTACTCTACTGTGTTTCCTATGGGATCCGAACAGTGAGCTTGCTCAGAACAAAAGAACTGTGCTTCCTACACACACGGGCCATATCTAGTTCAACTCTGCTTAGGAAACTGACAAGAACAGTAGCTCCTATTCAGTCCAATACCCTGTACTTGGTGGAACAGACGCGAGAGCTATTTGCACTGTGTATGGCAGTGGGAGCGCAATAGTGACTTTCCTTACCAGAAAAGAACTCTTGTTCGTAGGACCAAAAACTGCATGGAATTCAACTCCATTTAGTACTGGGAAACAAACGCTAGCTTGCCTTACAAGAAACACACTCTGCTTTTGAGAAAAGAGCACTCTTCTACTCTACTGTGTTTCCTATAGGGCCAAAACAGTGAGCTTGCTCAGAACAAAAGAACTGTGCTTCCTACACACACGGCCATATCTAGTTCAATTCTGCTTAGGAAACTGACAAGAATAGTAGATCCTCTTCAGTCCAATACACTGTACATTCTTGGAACAGATGCCAGTGCTATTTGCCCTGTGTATGACAACGTGAGCGCAATAGTGACTCTTCTTACCAGAAAACAACTCCTGCTCGTAGGACCAGAAACTGCATGTGATTCAACTCCATTTAGGACTGGGAAACAAACACTAGCTCACCTTACAAGAAACATACTCTCCTTTTGAGAAAAGAGCACTCTTGTACTCTACTGTGTTTCCTATGGGGTCCGAACAGTGAGCTTGCTCAGAACAAAAAAACTTTGTTTCCTACACAAACGGGCCATACCTAGTTCAACTCTGCTTAGGAAACTGACAAGAACAGTAGCTCCTCTTCAGTCCAATACACTGTACTTGCTGGGAACAGACGCGAGTGCTATTTGCACTGTGTATGGCAATGGGAGCACAATAGTGACTCTTCTTACCAGAAAAGAACTCTTGCTCGTAGGACCGCAAACTGCATGTGATTCAACTCCATTTAGGACTGGGAAACAAACGCTAGCTCGCCTTACAAGAAACACACTCTGCTTTTGAGAAAAGAGCACTCTTCTACTCTACAGTGTTTCCTATAGGACCAGAAGAGTGAGCTTTTTCAGAACAAAAGAACTGTGCTTCCTACACACACGGCCATATCTAGTTCACTTATGCTTAGGAAACTAACAAGAACAGTAGATCCTCTTCAGTCCCATACACTGTACTTGATGGGAACAGACGCGAGTGCTATTTGCACTGTGTATGTCAATGTGAGCGCAATAGTGTCTTTCCTTACCAGAAAAACACTCTAGCTCATAGGACCAGAAACTGCATGTGATTCAACTCCATTTAGGACTGGGAACCAAACGCTAGCTTGCTTACAAGAAACACACTCTGCTTTTGAGAAAAGAGCACTCTTCTACTCTACTGTGTTTCCTATAGGGCCAGAATAGTGAGCTTGCTCAGAACAAAATAACTGTGCTTCCTACACACAGGGGCCATATCTAGTTCAACTCTGCTTAGGAAACTGACAAGAACAGTAGCTCCTCTTCAGTCCAATACACTGTATATGCTGGGAACAGACGCCAGTGCTATTTGCCCTGTGTATGATAATGGGAGCGCAATAGTGACTCTTCTTACCAGAAAACAACTCGTGCTCATAGGACCAGAAACTGCACGTGATTCAACTCCATTTATAACTGGAAAACAAACACTAGCTCGCCTTACAATAAACAAACTCTGCTTTTGAGAAAAGAGCACTCTTCTAGTCTAATGTGTTTTTTTGTAGGGCCAGAATAGTGAGCTTGCTCAGAACAAAAGAACTGTGCTTCCTGCACACACCGACTATATCTAGTTCAACTCTGCTTAGGAAACTGACAAGAACAGTAGATCCTCTTCAGTCCAATACACTGTACATGATGGGAACCGACGCCAGTGCTATTTGCCCTGTGTATGACAATGGGAGCGCAATAGTGACTCTTCTTACAAGAAAAAAACTCTTGCTCATAGGACCAGAAACTGCATGTGACACAACTCCATTTAGGACTGGGAAACAAACGCTAGCTCACCTTACAAGAAACTCACTCTGCTTTTGAGAAAAGAGCACTCTTCTCCTCTACTGTGTTTCCTATGGGGTCCGAACAGTGAGCTTACTCAGAACAAAAGAACTGTGCTTCCTACACACACGGGCCATATCCAGTTCAATTCTGCTTAGGAAACTGACAAGAACAGTAGATCCTCTTCAGTCCCATACACTGTACTTGATGGGAACAGACGCGAG
Organism: Peromyscus eremicus; assembly: GCF_949786415.1. Classification (NCBI taxonomy): domain Eukaryota; kingdom Metazoa; phylum Chordata; class Mammalia; order Rodentia; family Cricetidae; genus Peromyscus; species Peromyscus eremicus. The sequence continues at coordinate 87,070 of NW_026735746.1, read as the reverse complement.
TGCAATTTGCACTGTGTATGTCAATGGGAGCGCAATAGTGTCTTTCCTTACCAGAAAAACACTCTAGCTCATAGGACCAGAAACTGCATGCGATTCAACTCCATTTAGGACTGGGAACCAAACGCTAGCTTGCCTTACAAGAAACACACTCTGCTTTTGAGAAAAGAGCACTCTTCTACTCTACTGTGTTTCCTATAGGGCCAGAATAGTGAGCTTGCTCAGAACAAAAGAACTGTGCTTCCTACACACAGGGGCCATATCTAGTTCAACTCTGCTTAGGAAACTGACAAGAACAGTAGCTCCTCCTCATTCCAATACACTGTATATGCTGGGAACAGACGCCAGTGCTATTTGCCCTGTGTATGATAATGGGAGCGCAATAGTGACTCTTCTTACCAGAAAACAACTCGTGCTCATAGGACCAGAAACTGCACGTGATTCAACTCCATTTATAACTGGAAAACAAACGCTAGCTCGCCTTACAATAAACAAACTCTGCTTTTGAGAAAAGAGCACTCTTCTAGTCTAATGTGTTTTTTTGTAGGGCCAGAATAGTGAGCTTGATCAGAACAAAAGAACTGTGCTTCCTGCACACACCGACTATATCTAGTTCAACTCTGCTTAGGAAACTGACAAGAACAGTAGATCCTCTTCAGTCCAATACACTGTACATGCTGGGAACCGACGCCAGTGCTATTTGCCCTGTGTATGACAATGGGAGCGCGATAGTGACTCTTCTTACCAGAAAAAAACTCTTGCTCATAGGACCAGAAACTGCATGTGACTCAACTCCATTTAGGACTGGGAAACAAACGCTAGCTTGATTACAATTAACACACTCTGCTTTTGAGAAAAGAGCACTCTTCTACTCTACTGTATTTCCTATAGGGCCAGAATAGTGAGCTTGCTCAGAACAAAAGAACTGTGCTTCCTACACACAGGGGCCATATCTAGTTCAACTCTGCTTAGGAAACTGAGAAGAACGGTAGCTCATCTTCAGTCCAATACAGTGTACTTGCTGGGAACAGACGCGAGTGCTATTTGCACTATGTATGGCAACGGGATCTCAATAGTGACTTTCCTTACCAGAAAACAACTCTAGCTCATAGGACCAAAAACTGCATGTGATTCAACTCCATTTAGGACTGGGAAACAAACGCTAGCTCGCCTTACAAGAAACACACTCTGCTTTTGAGAAAAGAGCACTCTTCTCCTCTACTGTGTTTCCTATGGGGTCCGAACAGTGAGCTTACTCAGAACAAAAGAACTGTGCTTCCTACACACACGGGCCATATCCAGTTCAATTCTGCTTAGGAAACTGACAAGAACAGTAGATCCTCTTCAGTCCCATACACTGTACTTGATGGGAACAGACGCGAGTGCTATTTGCACTGTGTATGTCAATGGGAGCGCAATAGTGTCTTTCCTTACCAGAAAAACACTCTAGCTCATAGGACCAGAAACTGCATGTGATTCAACTCCATTTAGGACTGGGAACCAAACGCTAGCTTGCCTTACAAGAAACACACTCTGCTTTTGAGAAAAGAGCACTCTTCTACTCTACTGTGTTTCCTATAGGGCCAGAATAGTGAGCTTGCTCAGAACAAAATAACTGTGCTTCCTACACACAGGGGCCATATCTAGTTCAACTCTGCTTAGGAAACTGACAAGAACAGTAGCTCCTCCTCAGTCCAATACACTGTATATGCTGGGAACAGACGCCAGTGCTATTTGCCCTGTGTATGATAATGGGAGCGCAATAGTGACTCTTCTTACCAGAAAACAACTCGTGCTCATAGGACCAGAAACTGCACGTGATTCAAATCCATTTATAACTGGAAAACAAACGCTAGCTCGCCTTACAATAAACAAACTCTGCTTTTGAGAAAAGAGCACTCTTCTAGTCTAATGTGTTTTTTTGTAGGGCCAGAATAGTGAGCTTGCTCAGAACAAAAGAACTGTGCTTCCTGCACACACCGACTATATCTAGTTCAACTCTGCTTAGGAAACTGACAAGAACAGTAGATCCTCTTCAGTCCAATACACTGTACATGCTGGGAACCGACACCAGTGCTATTTGCCCTGTGTATGACAATGGGAGCGCAATAGTGACTCTTCTTACCAGAAAAAAACTCTTGCTCATAGGACCAGAAACCGCATGTGACTCAACTCCATTTAGGACTGGGAAACAAACGCTAGCTCGATTACAAGAAACACACTCTGATTTGAGAAAAGAGCACTCTTCTACTCTACTGTGTTTCCTATAGGGCCAGAATAGTGAGCTTGCTCAGAACAAAAGAACTGTGCTTCCTACACACAGGGGCCATATCTAGTTCAACTCTGCTTAGGAAACTGAGAAGAACAGTAGCTCATCTTCAGTCCAATACAGTGTACTTGCTGGGAACAGACGCGAGTGCTATTTGCACTATGTATGGCAACGGGATCTCAATAGTGACTTTCCTTACCAGAAAACAACTCTAGCTCGTAGGACCAAAAACTGCATGTGGTTCAACTCCATTTAGGACTGGGAAACAAACGCTAGCTCGCCTTACAAGAAACACACTCTGCTTTTGAGAAAAGAGCACTCTTCTACTCTACTGTGTTTCCTACAGGGCCAAAACAGTGAGCTTGCTCAGAACAAAAGAACTGTGCTTCCTACACACACGGCCATATCTAGTTCAATTCTGCTTAAGAAACTGACAAGAACAGTAGATACTCTTCCGTCCCATACACTGTACTTGCTGGGAACAGACGCCAGTGCTATTTGCCCTGTGTATGACAATGGGAGCACAATAGTGACTCTTCTTACAAGAAAACAACTCTTGCTCGTAGGACCAGAAACTGCATGTGATTCAACTCCATTTAGGACTGGGAAACAAACGCTAGATCGCTTTACTAGAAAAACACTCTGCTTTTGAGAAAAGAGCACTCTTCTACTCTACTGGGTTTCCTATAGGGCCAGAATAGTGAGCTTGCTCAGAACAAAAGAACTGTGCTTCCTACACACAGGGGTTATATCTAGTTCAACTCTGCTTAGGAAACTGACAAGAACAGTAGCTCCTCTTCAGTCCAATACACTGTATATGCTGGGAAAAGACGCCAGTGCTATTTGCCCTGTGTATGATAATGGGAGCGCAATAGTGACTCTTCTTACCAGAAAACAACTCTTGCTCATAGGACCAGAAACTGCACGTGATTCAACTCCATTGATAACTGGAAAACAAACGCTAGCTCGCCTTACAATAAACAAACTCTGCTTTTGAGAAAAGAGCACTCTTCTAGTCTAATGTGTTTTTTTGTAGGGCCAGAATAGTGAGCTTGCTCAGAACAAAATAACTGTGCTTCCTACACACAGGGGCCATATCTAGTTCAACTCTGCTTAGGAATCTGACAAGAACAGTAGCTCCTCCTCAGTCCAATACACTGTATATGCTGGGAACAGACGCCAGTGCTATTTGCCCTGTGTATGATAATGGGAGCGCAATAGTGACTCTTCTTACCAGAAAACAACTCGTGCTCATAGGACCAGAAACTGCACGTGATTCAACTCCATTTATAACTGGAAAACAAACGCTAGCTCGCCTTACAATAAACAAACTCTGCTTTTGAGAAAAGAGCACTCTTCTAGTCTAATGTGATTTTTTGTAGGGCCAGAATAGTGAGCTTGCTCAGAACAAAAGAACTGTGCTTCCTGCACACACCGACTATATCTAGTTCAACTCTGCTTAGGAAACTGACAAGAACAGTAGATCCTCTTCAGTCCAATACACTGTACATGCTGGGAACCGACGCCAGTGCTATTTGCCCTGTGTATGACAATGGGAGCGCGATAGTGACTCTTCTTACCAGAAAAAAACTCTTGCTCATAGGACCAGAAACTGCATGTGACTCAACTCCATTTAGGACTGGGAAACAAACGCTAGCTCGATTACAATAAACACACTCTGCTTTTGAGAAAAGAGCACTCTTCTACTCTACTGTGTTTCCTATAGGGCCAGAATAGTGAGCTTGCTCAGAACAAAAGAACTGTGCTTCCTACACACAGGGGCCATATCTAGTTCAAGTCTGCTCAGGAAACTGAGAAGAACAGTAGCTCATCTTCAGTCCAATACAGTGTACTTGCTGGGAACAGACGCGAGTGCTATTTGCACTATGTATGGCAACGGGATCTCAATAGTGACTTTCCTTACCAGAAAACAACTCTAGCTCGTAGGACCAAAAACTGCATGTGATTCAACTCCATTTAGGACTGGGAAACAAACACTAGCTCGCCTTACAAGAAACACACTCTGCTTTTGAGAAAAGAGCACTCTTCTACTCTACTGTGTTTCCTACAGGGCCAAAACAGTGAGCTTGCTCAGAACAAAAGAACTGTGCTTCCTACACACACGGCCATATCTAGTTCAATTCTGCTTAAGAAACTGACAAGAACAGTAGATACTCTTCCGTCCCATACACTGTACTTGCTGGGAACAGACGCCAGTGCTATTTGCCCTGTGTATGACAATGGGAGCACAATAGTGACTCTTCTTACCAGAAAACAACTCTTGCTCGTAGGACCAGAAACTGCATGTGATTCAACTCCATTTAGGACTGGGAAACAAACGATAGATCGCTTTACTAGAAAAACACTCTGCTTTTGAGAAAAGAGCACTCTTCTACTCTACTGTGTTTCCTATAGGGCCAGAATAGTGAGCTTGCTCAGAACAAAAGAACTGTGCTTCCTACACACACGGGTTATATCTAGTTCAACTCTGCTTAGGAAACTGACAAGAACAGTGGCTCCTCTTCAGTCCAATACACTGTATATGCTGGGAACAGACGCCAGTGCTATTTGCCCTGTGTATGATAATGGGAGCGCAATAGTGACTCTTCTTACCAGAAAACAACTCTTGCTCATAGGACCAGAAACTGCACGTGATTCAACTACATTTATAACTGGAAAACAAACGCTAGCTCGCCTTACAATAAACAAACTCTGCTTTTGAGAAAAGAGCACTCTTCTAGTCTAATGTGTTTTTTTGTAGGGCCAGAATAGTGAGCTTGCTCAGAACAAAAGAACTGTGCTTCCTACACACACCGACTATATCTAGTTCAACTCTGCTTAGGAAACTGACAAGAACAGTAGATCCTCTTCAGTCTAATACACTGTACATGCTGGTAACAGACGCCAGTGCTATTTGCCCTGTGTATGACAATGGGAGCGCAATAGTGACTCTTCTTACCAGAAAACAACTCTTGCTCATAGGACCAGAAACTGCATGTGACACAACTCCATTTAGGACTGGGAAACAAACGCTAGCTCACCTTACGAGAAACACACTCTGCTTTTGAGAAAAGAGCACTCTTCTACTCTACTGTTTTTCCTATGGGGTCCGAACAGTGAGCTTACTCAGAACAAAAGAACTGTGCTTCCTACACACACGGGCCATATCCAGTTCAATTCTGCTTAGGAAACTGACAAGAACAGTAGATCCTCTTCAGTCCCATACACTGTACTTGATGGGAACAGACGCGAGTGCTATTTGCACTGTGTATGTCAATGGGAGCGCAATAGTGTCTTTCCTTACCAGAAAAACACTCTAGCTCATAGGACCAGAAACTACATGTGATTCAACTCCATTTAGGACTGGGAACCAAACGCTAGCTTGCATTACAAGAAACAAACTCTGCTTTTGAGAAAAGAGCACTCTTCTACTCTACTGTGTTTCCTATAGGGCCAGAATAGTGAGCTTGCTCAGAACAAAATAACTGTGCTTCCTACACACAGGGGCCATATCTAGTTCAACTCTGCTTAGGAAACTGACAAGAACAGTAGCTCCTCCTCAGTCCAATACACTGTATATGCTGGGAACAGACGCCAGTGCTATTTGCCCTGTGTATGATAATGGGAGCGCAATAGTGACTCTTCTTACCAGAAAACAACTCGTGCTCATAGGACCAGAAACTGCACGTGATTCAACTCCATTTATAACTGGAAAACAAACGCTAGCTCGCCTTACAATAAACAAACTCTGCTTTTGAGAAAAGAGCACTCTTCTAGTCTAATGTGTTTTTTTGTAGGGCCAGAATAGTGAGCTTGCTCAGAACAAAAGAACTGTGCTTCCTGCACACACCGACTATATCTAGTTCAACTCTGCTTAGGAAACTGACAAGAACAGTAGATCCTCTTCAGTCCAATACACTGTACATGCTGGGAACCGACGCCAGTGCTATTTGCCCTGTGTATGACAATGGGAGCGCGATAGTGACTCTTATTACCAGAAAAAAACTCTTGCTCATAGGACCAGAAACTGCATGTGACTCAACTCCATTTAGGACTGGGAAACAAACGCTAGCTCGATTACAAGAAACACACTCTGCTTTTGAGAAAAGAGCACTCTTCTACTCTACTGTGTTTCCTATAGGGCCAGAATAGTGAGCTTGCTCAGAACAAAAGAACTGTGCTTCCTACACACAGGGGCCATATCTAGTTCAACTCTGCTTAGGAAACTGAGAAGAACAGTAGCTCATCTTCAGTCCAATGCAGTGTACTTGCTGGGAACAGACGCGAATGCTATTTGCACTATGTATGGCAACGGGATCTCAATAGTGAATTTCCTTACCAGAAAACAACTCTAGCTCGTAGGACCAAAAACTGCATGTGATTCAACTCCATTTAGGACTGGGAAACAAACGCTAGCTCGCCTTACAAGAAACACACTCTGCTTTTGAGAAAAGAGCACTCTTCTACTCTACTGTGTTTCCTACAGGGCCAAAACAGTGAGCTTGCTCAGAACAAAAGAACTGTGCTTCCTACACACACGGCCATATCTAGTTCAATTCTGCTTAAGAAACTGACAAGAACAGTAGATCCTCTTCCGTCCCATACACTGTACTTGCTGGGAACAGACGCCAGTGCTATTTGCCCTGTGTATGACAATGGGAGCACAATAGTGACTCTTCTTACCAGAAAACAACTCTTGCTCGTAGGACCAGAAACTGCATGTGATTCAACTCCATTTAGGACTGGGAAACAAACGCTAGCTCGCTTTACAAGAAAAACACTCTGCTTTTGAGAAAAGAGCACTCTTCTACTCTACTGTGTTTCCTATAGGGCCAGAATAGTGAGCTTGCTCAGAACAAAAGAACTGTGCTTCCTACATACACGGGTTATATCTAGTTCAACTCTGCTTAGGAAACTGACAAGAACAGTAGCTCCTCTTCAGTCCAATACACTGTATATGCTGGGAACAGACGCCAGTGCTATTTGCCCTGTGTATGATAATGGGAGCACAATAGTGACACTTCTTACCAGAGAACAACTCTTGCTCATAGGACCAGAAACTGCACGTGATTCAACTCCATTTGTAACTGGAAAACAAACGCTAGCTCGCCTTACAATAAACAAACTCTGCTTTTGAGAAAAGAGCACTCTTCTAGTCTAATGTGTTTTTTTGTAGGGCCAGAATAGTGAGCTTGCTCAGAACAAAAGAACTGTGCTTCCTACACACACCGACTATATCTAGTTCAACTCTGCTTAGGAAACTGACAAGAACAGTAGATCCTCTTCAGTCTAATACACTGTACATGCTGGGAACAGACGCCAGTGCTATTTGCCTTGTGTATGACAATGGGAGCGCAATAGTGACTCTTCTTACCAGAAAACAACTCTTGCTCAAAGGACCAGAAACTGCATGTGACACAACTCCATTTAGGACTGGGAAACAAACGCTAGCTCACCTTACGAGAAACACACTCTGCTTTTGAGAAAAGAGCACTCTTCTACTCTACTGTGTTTCCTATGGGGTCCGAACAGTGAGCTTACTCAGAACAAAAGAACTGTGCTTCCTACACACACGGGCCATATCCAGTTCAATTCTGCTTAAGAAACTGACAAGAACAGTAGATCCTCTTCAGTCCCATACACTGTACTTGATGGGAACAGACGCGAGTGCTATTTGCACTGTGTATGTCAATGGGAGCGCAATAGTGTCTTTCCTTACCAGAAAAACACTCTAGCTCATAGGACCAGAAACTGCATGTGATTCAACTCCATTTAGGACTGGGAACCAAACGCTAGCTTGCCTTACAAGAAACACACTCTGCTTTTGAGAAAAGAGCACTCTTCTACTCTACTGTGTTTCCTATAGGGCCAGAATAGTGAGCTTGCTCAGAACAAAATAACTGTGCTTCCTACACACAGGGGCCATATCTAGTTCAACTCTGCTTAGGAAACTGACAAGAACAGTAGCTCCTCCTCAGTTCAATACACTGTATATGCTGGGAACAGACGCCAGTGCTATTTGCCCTGTGTATGATAATGGGAGCGCAATAGTGACTCTTCTTACCAGAAAACAACTCGTGCTCATAGGACCAGAAACTGCACGTGATTCAACTCCATTTATAACTGGAAAACAAACGCTAGCTCGCCTTACAATAAACAAACTCTGCTTTTGAGAAAAGAGCACTCTTCTAGTCTAATGTGTTTTTTTGTAGGGCCAGAATAGTGAGCTTGCTCAGAACAAAAGAACTGTGCTTCCTGCACACACCGACTATATCTAGTTCAACTCTGCTTAGGAAACTGACAAGAACAGTAGATCCTCTTCAGTCCAATACACTGTACATGCTGGGAACCGACGCCAGTGCTATTTGCCCTGTGTATGACAATGGGAGCGCGATAGTGACTCTTCTTACCAGAAAAAAACTCTTGCTCATAGGACCAGAAACTGCATGTGACTCAACTCCATTTAGGACTGGGAAACAAACGCTAGCTCGATTACAAGAAAAACACTCTGCTTTTGAGAAAAGAGCACTCTTCTACTCTACTGTGTTTCCTATAGGGCCAGAATAGTGAGCTTGCTCAGAACAAAAGAACTGTGCTTCCTACACAGACGGGTTATATCTAGTTCAACTCTGCTTAGGAAACTGACAAGAAGAGTAGCTCCTCTTCAGTCCAATACACTGTATATGCTGGGAACAGACGCCAGTGCTATTTGCCCTGTGTATGATAATGGGAGCGCAATAGTGACTCTTCTTACCAGAGAACAACTCTTGCTCATAGGACCAGAAACTGCACGTGATTCAACTCCATTTATAACTGGAAAACAAACGCTAGCTCGCCTTACAATAAACAAACTCTGCTTTTGAGAAAAGAGCACTCTTCTAGTCTAATGTGTTTTTTTGTAGGGCCAGAATAGTGAGCTTGCTCAGAACAAAAGAACTGTGCTTCCTACACACACCGACTATATCTAGTTCAACTCTGCTTAGGAAACTGACAAGAACAGTAGATCCTCTTCAGTCTAATACACTGTACATGCTGGTAACAGACGCCAGTGCTATTTGCCCTGTGTATGACAATGGGAGCGCAATAGTGACTCTTCTTACCAGAAAACAACTCTTGCTCAAAGTACCAGAAACTGCATGTGACACAACTCCATTTAGGACTGGGAAACAAATGCTAGCTCACCTTACGAGAAACACACTCTGCTTTTGAGAAAAGAGCACTCTTCTACTCTACTGTGTTTCCTATGGGGTCCGAACAGTGAGCTTACTCAGAACAAAAGAACTGTGCTTCCTACACACACGGGCCATATCCAGTTCAATTCTGCTTAGGAAACTGACAAGAACAGTAGATCCTCTTCAGTCCCATACACTGTACTTGATGGGAACAGACGCGAGTGCTATTTGCACTGTGTATGTCAATGGGAGCGCAATAGTGTCTTTCCTTACCAGAAAAACACTCTAGCTCATAGGACCAGAAACTGCATGTGATTCAACTCCATTTAGGACTGGGAAACAAACGCTAGCTCGCCGTACAAGAAACACATTCTGCTTTTGAGAAAAGAGCACTCTTCTACTCTACTGTGTTTCCTACAGGGTCCAAACAGTGAGCTTACTCAGAACAAAAGAACTGTAATTCCCACACATGGACCATATCTAGTTCAACTCTGCTTAGGAAACTGACAAGAACAGTAGCTCCTATTGAGTCCAATACACTGTGCTTGCTGGGAACAGACACGAGTGCTATTTGCACTGTGTATGGCATTTGGAGCGCAATAGTGACTCTTCTTACCAGAAAACAACTCTTGTCTGTAGGACCAAAAACTGCCTGTGACTCAACTCCATTTAGGACTGGGAAAAAAACGCGAGCTCGCCTTACAAGAAACACACTCTGCTTTAGAGAAAAGAGCACTCTTCTACTCTACTGTGTTTCCTATGGGGTCCAAACAGTGAGCTTGCTCAGAACAAAGAACTGTGCTTCCTACACACATGGACCATATCTAGTTCAACTGTGCTTAGGAAACTGTCAAGAACAGTAGCTCCTCTTCAGTCCGATATACTGTACTTGCTGGGAACAGACGCGAGTGCTATTTGCACTGTGTATGGCAAAGGGAGCACAATAGTGACTTTCCTTACCAGAAAACAACTCTTGCTCGTAGGACCAGAAAATGCATGTGATTCAAATCCATTTAGGACTGGGAAACAAACGATAGCTTGCCTTACAAAAAACTCACTCTGCTTTTGAGAAAAGAGCACTCTTCTATCTACTGTGTTTCCTATGTGGCCCGAACAGTGAGCTTGCTCAGAACAAAAGAACTGTCCTTCCTACACACACGGCCATATCTAGTTCAATTCTGCTTAGGAACCTGACAAGAACAGTAGATCCTCTTCAGTCCAATACACTGTACTTGCTGCGAACAGACACGAGTGCTATTTGCCCTGTGTATGGCAATGTGAGCGCAATAGTGACTTTCCTTACCAGAAAACAACTCTTGTTCGTAGGACCAGAAACTGCATGTGATTCAACTCCATTTAAGACTGCAAACAAACACTAGCTCGCCTTACAAGAAACACACTCTGCTTTTGAGAAAAGAGCACTCTTCAACTCTACTGTGTTTCCTATAGGGCCAGAACAGTGAGCTTGCTCAGAACATAAGAACTGTGCTTTCTACACACACGGTCCTTATCTAGTTGAACTCTGCTTAGGAAACTGACAAGAACAGTAGCTCCTCTTCAGTCCGATACACTGTACTTGCTAGGAACAGACGCGAGTGCTATTTGCACTGTGTATGGCAATGGGAGCACAATAGTGACTTTCCTTACCAGAAAACAACTCTTGCTCGTAGGACCAGAAACTGCATGTGATTCAAATCCATTTAGGACTGGGAAACAAACGCTAGCTCGCCTTACAAGAAACACATTCTGCTTTTGAGAAAAGAGCACTCTTCTACTCTACTGTGTTTCCTACAGGGTCCAAACAGTGAGCTTACTCAGAACAAAAGAACTGTAATTCCCACACATGGACCATATCTAGTTCAACTCTGCTTAGGAAACTGACAAGAACAGTAGCTCCTATTGAGTCCAATACACTGTGCTTGCTGGGAACAGACACGAGTGCTATTTGCACTGTGTATGGCATTTGGAGCGCAATAGTGACTCTTCTTACCAGAAAACAACTCTTGCTCATAGGACCAAAAACTGCCTGTGACTCAACTCCATTTAGGACTGGGAAAAAAACGCGAGCTCGCCTTACAAGAAACACACTCTGCTTTAGAGAAAAGAGCACTCTTCTACTCTCCTGAGTTTCCTATAGGGCCAGAACAGTGAGCTTGCTCAGAACATAATAACTGTGCCTCCTACACACACGGGCCATATCTAGTTCAACTCTGCTTAGGAAACTGACAGGAACAGTAGCTCCTCTTCATTCCGATACACTGTACTTGATGAGAACAGACGCGAGTGCTACTTGCACTGTGTATGGCAATTGGAGCACAATAGTGACTCGTCTTACCAGAAAACAACTCTTGCTCGTAGCACAAAAAACTGCATGTGACTCAACTCTATTTAGGACTGGGAAACAAACTCTAGCTCGCCTTACGAGAAACACACTCTGCTTTTGAGAAAAGAGCACTCTTCTACTCTACAGTGTTTCCTATAGGGCCAGAACAGTGAGCTTGCTCAGAACAAATGAACTGTGCTTCCTAGACACACGGGCCATATCTAGTTCAACTCTGCTTAGGAGACTGACCAGAACAGTAGCTCCTCTTCAGTCCAATACACTGTACTTCCTGGGAAGAGACGTGAGTGCTATTTGCACTGTGTATGGCAATGAGAGCACAATAGTGGCTTTCCTTACCAGAAAACAACTCTTGCTCGTAGGACAAAAAAGCTGCATGTGACTCAACTCCATTTAGGTCTGGGAAACAAAAGCTAGCTCGCCTAACAAGAAACACACTCTGTTTTTGAGAAAATGCACTCTTCTACTCTACTGTGTTTCCTATAGGGCCAGAACAGTGAGCTTGCTCAGAACAAATGAACTGTGCTTCCTAGACACACGGGCCATATCTAGTTCAACTCTGCTTAGGAGACTGACAAGAACAGTAGCTCCTCTTCAATCCAATACTCTGTACTTGCTGGGAACAGACGCGAGTGCTATTTGTACTGTGTATGGCAATGGGAGCGCAATAGTGACTTTCCTTACCAGAAAACAACTCTTGCTCGTAGGACCAGAAACTGCATGTGATTCAACTCCGTTTAGGACTGGGAAACAAATGCTAGCTCGCCTTACATGAAACACTCTCTGCTGTTGAGAAAAGAGTACTCTTCTACTATACTGTGTTTCCTATGGGGTCCAAACAGTGAGCTGGCTCAGAACAAAGAACTGTGCTTCCTACACACATGGACCATATCTAGTTCAACTCTGCTTAGGAAACTGACAAGACCAGTAGCTCCTCTTCAGTCCAATACACTGTACTTGCTGGGAACAGACGCGAGTGCTATTTGCACTGTGTATGGCAAAGGGAGCACAATAGTGACTTTCCTTACCAGAAAACAACTCTTGCTCGTAGGACCAGAAACTGCATGTGACTCAAGTCCATTTAGGACTGGGAAACAAATGATAGCTTGCCTTACAAAAAACACACTCTGCTTTTGAGAATAGAGCACTCTTCTACTCTACTGTGTTTCCTATGGGGTCCGAACAGTGAGCTTGCTCAAAACAAAAGAACTGTGCTTCCTATACACACGGCCATATCTAGTTCAATTCTGCTTAGGAACCTGACAAAAACAGTAGATCCTCTTCAGTCCTATACACTGTACTTGCTGCGAACAGACGCCAGTGCTATTTGTCCTGTGTATGGCAATGGCAGCACAATAGTGACTATTCTTACCATAAAACAACTCTTGCTCGTAGGACAGAAACTGCATGTGATTCCACTCCATTTAGGACTGGGAAACAAATGCTAGCTCGCCTGACAAGAAACACACTCTGCTTTAAAAAAGAGCACTCTTCTACTCTACTGTGTTTCCTATGGGTCCAAACAGTGAGCTTGCTCAGAACATAAGAACTGTGCTTCCTACACACAAGGACCATATGTAGTTCACCTCTGCTTCAGAAACTGACAAGAACAGTAGCTCCTATTCAGTCCAATACACTGTGCTTGCTGGGAACAGACGCGAGTGCTATTTGCACTTTGTATGGCAATGAGAGCGCAATAGTGGCTTTCCTTACCAGAAAACAACTCTTGCTCGTAGGACCACACACTGCATGTGATTCAACGCCATTTAGGACTGGGAAACAAATGCTAGCTCGCCTTACAAGAAACACACTCTGCTTTTGAGAAAAGAGCACTCTTCTACTCTACTGTGTTTCTTATAGGACCAGAACAGTGAGCTTGCTCAGAACATAAGAACTGTGCTTTCTACACACACGGGCCATATCTAGTTCAACTCTGCTTAGGAAACTGACAAGAACAGTAGCTCCTCTTCAGTCCGATACACTGTACTTGCTGGGAACAGACGCGAGTGCTATTTGCACTGTGTATGGCAATGGGAGAGCAACAGTGACTTTCCTTACCAGAAAACAACTCTTGCTCGTAGGACCAGAAACTGCATGTGATTCAAATCCATTTAGGACTGGGAAACAAACGCTAGCTCGCCTTACAAGAAACACACTCTACTTTTGAGAAAAGAGCACTCTTCTACTCTACTGTGTTTATATGGGGTCCAAACAGTGAGCTTGCTCAGAACAAAGAACAGTGCTTCCTACACACATGGACCATATCTAGTTCAACTCTGCTTAGGAAACTGATAAGAACAGTAGCTCCATTTCAGTCCAATACAATGTACTTGCTGGAAACAGACGCGAGTGCTATTTGCACTGTGTATGGCAAAGGGAGCACAATAGTGACTTTCCTTACCAGAAAACAACTCTTGCTTGTAGGACCACACACTGCAAGTTATTCAACGCCATTTAGGACTGGGAAACAAATGCTAGCTCGCCTTACAAGAAACACACTCTGCTTCTGAGAAAAGAGCACTCTTCTACTCTACTGTGTTTCCTATGGGGTCCGAACAGTGAGCTTGCTCAGAACAAAAAACTGTGCTTCCTACACACATCGACCATATCTAGTTCAACTCTGCTTAGGAAACTGACAAGAACAGTAGCTCCTCTTCAGTCCAATACACTGTACTTGCGGGGAAGAGACGCGAGTGCTATTTGCACTGTGTATGGCAATTGGATCACAATAGTGACTCCTCTTACCAGAAAACAACTCTTGCTCGTAGGACAAAAAACTGCATGTGACTCAACTCCATTTAGGTCTGGGAAACAAACGCTAGCTCACCTTACTAGAAACACACTCTGCTTTTGAGAAAAGAGCACTCTTCTACTCTACTGTGTTTCCTATGGGGTCCAAACAGTGAGCTTGCTCAGAACAAATGAACTGTGCTTCCTCTACACACGGGCCATATCTAGTTCAACTCTGCTTAGGAGCCTTACAAGAATATTAGCTCCTCTTCAGTCAAATACTCTGTACTTGCTGGGAACAGACAGGAGTGCTATTTGCACTGTGTATGGCAATGGGAGCACAATAGTGACTTTCCTTACCAGAAAACCACTCTTGCTCGTATGACCAGAAACTGCATGTGATTCAACTCCATTTAGGACTGGGAAACAAACGCTAGCTCGCCTTACATGAAACACACTCTGCTTTAGAGAAAAGAGCACTCTTCTACTCTACTGTGTTTCCTATGGGGTCCAAACAGAGAGCTTGCTCAGAACAAAAGAACTGTGCTTCCTACACACACGGACCATATGTAGTTCAACTCTGCTTAGGAACCTGACAAGAACCGTAGCTCCTCTTCAGACCAATACACTGTATTTGCTGGGAACAGACGCGAGTGCTATTTGCACTGTGTATGGCAATGAGAGCACAATAGTGTCTTTCCTTACCAGAAAACAACTCTTGCTCGTAGGACCAGAAACTGCATGTGACTCAACTCCATTTACGACTGGGAAACAAACGCTAGCTCACTTTCCAAGAAACACACTCTAGTTTTGAGAAAAGAGCACTCTTCTACTCTACTGTGTTTCCTATGTGTTCGGAACAGTGAGCATGCTCAGAACAAAAAAACTGTGCTTCCTACAAACACGGCCATATCTAGTTCAACTCTGCTTAGGAACCTGACAAGAACAGTAGATCCTCTTCAGTCCAATACACTGTACTTGCTGGGAACAGACGGGAGGGCTATTTGCACTGTGTATGGCAATGGGAGCCCAATAGTGACTTTCCTTACCAGAAAACAACTCTTGCTCGTAGGACCAGAAACTGCATGTGATTCAACTCCATTTAGGACTGGGAAACAAACGCTAGCTCGCCTTACAAGAAACACACTCTGCTTTTGAGAAAAGAGCACTCTTCTACTCTACTGTATTCTCTATGGGGTCCGAACAGTGAGCTTGCTCAGAACCAAAAAACTGTGCTTCCTGCACACACGGCCATATCTAGTTCAATTCTGCTTAGGAACCTGACAAGAACAGTAGATCCTCTTCAGTCCAATACACTGTACTTGCTGGGAACAGACGCCAGGGCTATTTGTCCTGTGTATGACAATGGCTGCGCAATAGTACTCTTCTTACCATAAAACAACTCTTGCACGTAGGACCAGAACTGTATGTGATTCAACTCCATTTAGGACTGGGAAACAAACGATAGCTTGCCTTAAAAAAAACACACTCTGATTTTGAGAACAGAGTACTCTTCTACTCTACTGTGTTTCCTTTGTGGTCCGAATAGTGAACTTGCTCAGAACAAAAGAACTGTGCTTCCTACACACACGGCCATATCTAGTTCAATTCTGCTTAGGAACCTGACAAGAACAGTAGATCTTCTTCAGTACAATACACTGTGTTTGCTGGGAACAGAAGCGAGTGCTATTTGCACTGTGTATGGCATTTGGAGCGCAATAGTGACTCTTCTTACCAAAAAACAACTCTTGCTCGTAGGACCAAAAACTGCCTGTGACTCAACTCCATTTAGGACTGGGAAACAAACGCGAGCTCGCCTTACAAGAAACACACTCTGCTTTAGAGAAAAGAGCACTCTTCTACTCTACTGTGTTTCCTATAGGGCCAGAACAGTGAGCTTGCTCAGAACATAATAACTGTGGTTCCTACACACACGGGCCATATCTAGTTCAACTCTGCTTAGGAAACTGACAAGAACAGTAGCTCCTCTTCATTCCGATACACTGTAATTGCTGAGAACAGACGCGAGTGCTACTTGCACTGTGTATGGCAATTGGAGCACAATAGTGTCTCGTCTTACCAGAAAACAACTCTTGCTCGTAGGACAAAAAACTGCATGTGCCTCAACTCCATTTAGGACTGGGAAACAAACTCTACCTAGCCTTACAAGAAATACACTCTGTTTTTGAGAAAAGAGCACTCTTCTACTCTACTGTGTTTCCTATAGGGCCAGAACAGTGAGCTTGCTCAGAACAAATGAACTGTGCTTCCTCGACACAAGGGCCATATCTAGTTCAACTCTGCTTAGGAGACTGACAAGAACAGTAGCTCCTCTTCAGTCCAATACACTGTACTTGCTGGGAACAGACGCGAGTGCTATTTGCACTGTGTATGGCAATGAGAGCGCAATAGTGGCTTTCCTTACCAGAAAACAACTCTTGCTCGTAGGACCACACACTGCATGTGATTCAACGCCATTTAGGACTGGGAAACAAATGCTAGCTCGCCTTACATGAAACACACTCTGCTTCTGAGAAAAGAGCACTCTTCTACTCTACTGTGTTTCCTATGGGGTCCAAACAGTGAGCTTGCTCAGAACAAAAGATCTGTGCTTCCTACACACATCGACCATATCTAGTTCAACTCTGCTTAGGAAACTGACAAGAACAGTAGCTCCTCTTCAGTCCAATACACTGTACTTGCGAGGAAGAGACGCGAGTGCTATTTGCACTGTGTATTGCAATTGGAGCACAATAGTGACTCGTCTTACCATAAAACAACTCTTGATCGTAGGCAAAAAAACTGCATGTGACTCAACTCCATTTAGTTCTAGGAAACAAACGCTAACAGGCCTTACAAGAAACACACTCTGCTTCAGAGAAAAGAGCACTCTTCTACTCTACTGTGTTTCCTATGGGGTCCGAACAATGAGCTTTCTCAGAACAAAAGAACTGTGCTTCCTACACACACAGCCATATCTAGTTCAATTCTTCTTAGGAACCTGACAAGAACAGTAGCTCCTCTACACTCCAATACACTGTACTGCTGGGAACAGACGCCAGTGCTATTTGTCCTGTGTATGGCAATGGCAGCGCAATAGTGACTATTCTTATCATAAAACAACTCTTGCTCTTAGGACCAGAAACTGCATGTGATTCAACTCCGTTTAGTACTGGGAAACAAATGCTAGCTCGCCTTACATGAAACACTCTCTGCTTTTGAGAAAAGAGCACTCTTCTACTCTACTGTGTTTCCTATGGGGTCCAAACAGTGAGCTTGCTCAGAACAAAGAACTGTGCTTCCTACACACATGGACCATATCTACTTCAACTCTGCTTAGGAAACTGACAAGAACAGTAGCTCCTCTTCAGTCCAATACACTGTACTTGCGGGGAAGAGACGCGAGTGCTATTTACACTGTGTATGGCAATTGGAGCACAATAGTGACTCGTCTTACCAGAAAACAACTCTTGCTCGTAGGACAAAAAACTGCATGTGACTCAACACCATTTAGGTCTGGGAAACAAACGCTAGCTCGCCTTACAAGAAACACACTCTGCTTTAGAGAAAAGAGCACTCTTCTACTCTACTGTGTTTCCTATGGGGTCCGAACAGTGAGCTTTCTCAGAACAAAAGAACTGTGCTTCCTACACACACAGCCATATCTAGTTCAATTCTGCTTAGGAACCTGACAAGAACAGTAGCTCCTCTTCAGTCCAATACACTGTACTGCTGGGAACAGACGCCAGTGTTACTTGTCCCGTGTATGGCAATGGCAGCACAATAGTGACTATTCTTATCATAAAACAACTCTTGCTTGTAGGACCAGAAACTGTATGTGATTCAACTTCATTTAGGACTGGGAAACAAACGCGAGCTCGCCTTACAAGAAACACAATCTGCTTTAGAGAAAAGAGCACTCTTCTATTCTACTGTGTTTCCTACAGGGCCAGAACAGTGAGCTTGCTCAGAACAAAAGAACTGTGCTTCCTACACACGGGCCATATCTAGTTCAACTCTACTTAGGAAATTGACAAGAACAGTAGCTCCTCTTCAGTCCAATACACTGTACTTCCTGGGAACAGACGTGAGTGCTATTTACACTGTGTATGGCAATGAGAGTGCAATAGTGGCTTTCCTTACCAGAAAACAACTCTTGCTCGTAGGACCACACACTGCATGTGATTCAACGCCATTTAGGACTGGGAAACAAATGCTAGCTCGCCTTACAAGAAACACACTCTGCTTCTGAGAAAAGAGCACTCTTCTACTCTACTGTGTTTCCTATGGGGTCCAAAGAGTGAGCATGCTCAGAACAAAATAACTGTGCTTCCTACACACATCGACCATATCTAGTTCAACTCTGCTTAGGAAACTGACAAGAACAATAGCTCCTCTTCAGTCCAATACACTGTACTTGCGGGGAAGAGACGCGAGTGCTATTTGCACTGTGTATGGCAATTGGAGCACAATAGTGACTCGTCTTACCAGAAAACAACTTTTGCTCGTAGGACAAAAAACTGCATGTGGCTCAACTCCATTTAGGTCTGGGAAACAAACGCTAGCTCGCCTTACAAGAAACACACTCTGCTTTAGATAAAAGAGCACTCTTCTACTCTACTGTGTTTCCTATGGAGTCCGAACAATGTGCTTTCTCAGAACAAAAGAACTGTGCTTCCTACACACACAGCCATATCTAGTTCAATTCTGCTTAGGAGCTGAAAAGAACAGTAGCTCCTCTTCACTCCAATACACTGTATTGCTGGGAACAGACACCAGTGCTATTTGTCCTGTGTATGGCAATGGCAGCGCAATAGTGACTATTCTTATCATAAAACAACTCTTGCTCGTAGGACCAGAAACTGCATGTGATTCAAATCCATTTAGGACTGGGAAACAAACGATAGCTTGCCTTACAAAAAACTCACTCTGCTTTTGAGAAAAGAGCACTCTTCTATCTACTGTGTTTCGTATGTGGCCCGAACAGTGAGCTTGCTCAGAACAAAAGAACTGTCCTTCCTACACACATGGCCATATCTAGTTCAATTCTGCTTAGGAACCTGACAAGAACAGTAGATCCTCTTCAGTCCAATACACTGTACTTGCTGCGAACAGACGCGAGTGCTATTTGCCCTGTGTATGGCAATGTGAGCACAATAGTGACTTTCCATACCAGAAAACAACTCTTGTTCGTAGGACCAGAAACTGCATGTGATTCAACTCCATTTAAGACTGCAAACAAACGCTAGCTCGCCTTACAAGAAACACACTCTGCTTTTGAGAAAAGAGCACTCTTCTACTCTACTGTGTTTCCTACAGGGTCCAAACAGTGAGCTCACTCAGAACCAAAGAACTGTAATTCCCACACATGGACCATATCTAGTTCAACTCTGCTTAGGAAACTGACAAGAACAGTAGCTCCTCTTCAGTCCAATACACTGTACTTGCGGGGAAGATACGCGAGCGCTATTTGCACTGTGTATGGCAATTGGAGCACAATAGTGACTTGTCTTACCAGAAAACAACTCTTGCTCGTAGGACAAAAAACTGCATGTGACTCAACTCCATTTAGGTCTGGGAAACAAACGCTAGCTCGCCTTACAAGAAACACACTCTGCTTTAGGGAAAAGAGCACTCTTCTACTCTACTGTGTTTCCTATGGGGTCCAAACAGTGAGCTTTCTCAGAACAAAAGAACTGTGCTTCCTACACACACAGCCATATCTAGTTCAATTATGCTTAGGAACCTGACAAGAACAGTAGCTCCTCTTCAGTCCAATACACTGTACTGCTAGGAACAGACGCCAGTGCTATTTGTCCTGTGTATGACAATGGCAGCGCAATAGTGACTATTCTTATCATAAAACAACTCTTGCTCGTAGGACCAGAAACTGCATGTGATTCAACTCCATTTAGGACTGGGAAACAATGCTAGCTCGCCTTACAAGAAACACACTCTGCTTCTGAGAAAAGAGCACTCTTCTACTCTACTGTTTTTCCTATAGGGCCAGAACAGTGAGCTTGCTCAGAACAAAGAACTGTGCTTCCTACACACACGGGTCATATCTAGTTCAACTCTGCTTAGGAGACTGACAAGAACAGTAGCTCCTCTTCAGTCCTATACACTGTACTTGCTGGGAACAGACGTGAGTGCTATTTTCACTGTGTATGGCAATGAGAGCTCAATAGTGGTTTTCCTTTCCAGAAAACAACTCTTGCTCGTAGGACCACACACTGCATGTGATTCAACGCCATTTAAGGACTGGGAAACAACGCTAGCTCGCCTTTCAAGAAACACACTCTTCTTTTGAGAAAAGAGCACTCTTCTACTCTACTGTGTTTCCTACGGGGTCCAAACAGTGAGCTTGCTCAGAACAAAGAACAGTGCTTCCTACACACATGGACCATATCTAGTTCAAACTCTGCTTAGGAAACTGATAAGAACAGTAGCTCCATTTCATTCCAATACACTGTTCTTGCTGGAAACAGACGCGAGTGCTATTTGCACTGTGTATGGCAAAGGGAGCGCAATAGTGACTTTCCTTACCAGAAAACAACTCTTGCTTGTAGGACCACACACTGCAAGTTATTCAACGCCATTTAGAACTGGGAAACAAATGCTAGCTCGCCTTACAAGAAACACACTCTGCTTCTGAGAAAAGAGCACTCTTCTACTCTACTGTGTTTCCTATGGGGTCCAAACAGTGAGCTTGCTCAGAAAAAAGAACTGTGCTTCCAACACACATCGACCATATCTAGTTCAACTCTGCTTAGGAAACTGACAAGAACAGTAGCTCCTCTTCAGTCCAATACACTGTACTTGCAGGGAAGAGACGCGAGTGCTATTTGCACTGTGTATGGCAATTGGAACCAATAGTGACTCCTCTTACCAGAAAACAACTCTTGCTCGTAGGACAAAAAAACTGCATGTGACTCAACTCCATTTAGGTCTGGGAAACAAACGCTAGCTCACCTTACTAGAAACACACTCTGCTTTTGAGAAAAGAGCACTCTTCTACTCTACTGTGTTTCCTATGGGGTCCGAACAGTGAGCTTTCTCAGAACAAAAGAACTGTGCTTCCTACACACACAGCCATATCTAGTTCAATTCTGCTTAGGAACCTGACAAGAACAGTAGCTCCTCTTCAGTCCAATACACTGTAATGCTGGGAACAGAAGCCAGTGCTACTTGTCCTGTGTATGGCAATGGCAGCGCAATAGTGACTATTCTTATCATAAAACAACTCTTGCTGGCAGGACCAGAAACTGTATGTGATTCAACTCCATTTATGACTGGAAAACATACGCTAGCTCGCCTTACAAGAAACACAATCTGCTTTAGAGAAAAGAGCACTCTTCTACTCTACTGTGTTTAATATAGGGCCAGAACAGTGAGCTTGCTCAGAACAAAAGAACTGTGCTTCCTACACACGGGCCATATCTAGTTCAACTCTGCTTAAAACTGACAAGAACAGTATCTCCTCTTCAGTCCGATATACTGTACTTGCTGGGAACAGACGCCAGTGCTATTTTCACTGTGTATGGCAATGGGACTGCAATAGTGACTTTCCTTACCAGAAAACAACTCTTGCTCGTAGGACCAGAAACTGCATGTGATTCAACTCCGTTTAGGATTGGGAAAGAAATGCTAGCTCGCCTTACATGAAACACTCTCTGCTTTTGAGAAAAAAGCACTCTTCTACTCTACTGTGTTTCCTATGGGGTCTAAACAGTGAGCTTGCTCAAAACGAAGAACTGTGCTTCCTACCCACATGGACCATATCTAGTTCAACTCTGCTTAGGAAACTGA
Organism: Peromyscus eremicus; assembly: GCF_949786415.1. Taxonomy (NCBI): domain Eukaryota; kingdom Metazoa; phylum Chordata; class Mammalia; order Rodentia; family Cricetidae; genus Peromyscus; species Peromyscus eremicus. The sequence goes on along the minus strand of NW_026735746.1, from coordinate 64,752 downwards.
CAAGAACAGTAGCTCCTCTTCAGTCCGATACACTGTACTTGCTGGGAACAGACGCGAGTGCTATTTGCACTGTGTATGGCAAAGCGAGCACAATAGTGACTTTCCTTACCAGAAAACAACTCTTGCTCATAGGACCAGAAACTGCATGTGATTCAACTCCATTTAGGACTGGGAAAAAAATGATAGCTTGCCTTACAAAAAACACACTCTGCTTTTGAGAAAAGAGCACTCTTCTACTCTACTGTGTTTCCTATGGGGTCCGAAGAGTGAGCTTGCTCAGAACAAAAGAACTGTGCTTCCTACACACACGGCCATATCTAGTTCAATTCTGCCTAGCAACCTGACAAGAACAGTAGATCCTCTTCAGTCCAATACACTGTACTTGCTGCGAACAGACGCCAGTGCTATTTGTCCTGTGTATGGCAAAGGCAGCACAATAGTGAATATTCTTACCATAAAACAACTCTTGCTCGTAGGACAGAAACTGCATGTGATTCCACTCCATTTAGTACTGGGAAACAAACTCTAGCTCGCCTTACAAGAAACACACTCTGCTTTAGAGAAAAGAGCACTCTTCTTCTCTACTGTGTTTCCTATGGAGTCCAAACAGTGAGATTGCTCAGAACAAAATAACTGTGCTATCTACACACATCGAACATATCTAGTTCAACTCTGCTTAGGAAACTGACAAAAACAGTACCTCCTCTTCAGTCCAATACACTGTACTTGCGGGGAAGATACGCGAGTGCTATTTGCACTGTGTATGGCAATTGGAGCACAATAGTGACTTGTCTTACCAGAAAACAACTCTTGCTCATAGGACAAAAAACTGCATGTGTCTCAACTCCATTTAGGTCTGGGAAACAAACGCTAGCTCCCCTTACAAGAAACACACTCTGCTTTAGAGAAAAGAGCACTCTTCTACTCTACTGTGTTTCCTATGGGGTCCAAACAGTGAGCTTTCTCAGAACAAAAGAACTGTGCTTCCTACACACACAGCCATATCTAGTTCAATTCTGCTTAGGAACCTGACAAGAACAGTAACTCCTCTTCAGTCCAATACACTGTACTGCTGGGAACAGACGCCAGTGCTATTTGTCCTGTGTATGACAATGGCAGCGCAATAGTGACTATTCTTATCATAAAACAACTCTTGCTCGTAGGACCAGAAACTGCATGTGATTCAACTCCATTTAGGACTGGGAAACAAATGCTAGCTCGCCTTACAAGAAACACAATCTGCTTTAGAGAAAAGAGCACTCTTCTACTCTACTCTGTTTCCTATAGGGCCAGAACAGTGAGCTTGCTCAGAACAAAGAACTGTGCTTCCTACGCACACGGGTCATATCTAGTTCAAATCTGCTTCGGAAACTGACAAGAACAGTAGCTCCTCTTCAGTCCGATACACTGTACTTGCTGGGAACAGACGCGAGTGCTATTTGCACTATGTATGGCAATGGGAGCGCAATAGTGACTTTCCTTACCAGAAAACAACTCTTGCTCGTAGGACCAGAAACTGCAAGTGATTCAACTCCATTTAGGACTGGGAAGCAAATGATAGCTTGCCTTACAAAAAACACACTGTGCTTTTGAGAAAAGAGCACTCTTCTACTCTACTGTGTTTCCTATGGGGTCTGAACAGTGAGCTTGCTCAGAACAAAAGAACTGTGCTTCCGAAACACACGGCCATATCTAATTCAATTCTGCTAAGGAACCTGACAAGAACATTAGATCCTCTTCAGTCCAATACACTGTACTTGCTGCGAACAGACGCCAGTGCTATTGGTCCTGTGTGTGGCAATAGCAGCACAATAGTGAATATTTTTACCATAAAACAACTCTTGCTCGTAGGACAGAAACTGCATGTGATTCCACTCCATTTAGGACTGGGAAACAAACGCTAGCTTGCCTTACAAGAAACACACTCTGCTTTAGAGAAAAGAGCACTCTTCTACTCTACTGTGTTTCCTATGGGGTCGAAACAGTGAGCTTGCTCAGAACAAAAGAACTGTGCTTCCTAAACACAAGGACCATATGTAGTTCAACTCTGCTTAGGAAACTGACAAGAACAGTAGCTCCTCTTCAGTCCAATACACTGTACTTCCTGGGAACAGACGCGAGTGCTATTTGCCCTGTGTATGGCAATGGGAGCGCAATAGTGACTTTCCTTACCAAAAAACAACTCTTGCTCGTAGGACCAGAAACTGCATGTGATTCATCTCCATTTAGGACTGGGAAACAAATGCTAGCACCCCTTACAAGAAACACACTCTGCTTCTGAGAAAAGAGCACTCTTCTACTCTACTGTGTTTCCTATGGGGTCCAAACAGTGAGCTTGCTCAGTACAAATGAACTGTGCTTCCTAGACACACGGGCCATATCTAGATCAACTCTGCTTAGGAAACTGACAGGAACAGTAGCTCCTCTTCAGTCCAATACGCTGTACTTGTTGGGAACAGACACGAGTGCTATTTGCACTGTGTATGGCAATGCGAGCGCAATAGTGACTTTCCTTACCAGAAAACAACTCTTGCTCGTAGGACCACACACTGCATGTGATTCAACGCCATTTAGGACTGGGAAACAAATGCTAGCACCCCTTACAAGAAACACACTCTGCTTCTGAGAAAAGAGCACTCTTCTACTCTACTGTGTTTCCTATGGGGTCCAAACAGTGAGCTTGCTCAGAACAAAAGAACTGTGCTTCCTACACACACAGGCCATATCTAGTTCAACTCTGCTTAGGAAACTGACAAGAACAGTAGCTCCTCTTCAGTCTGATACACTGTACTTGCTGAGAGCAGACGCGAGTGCTACTTGCACTGTGTACGGCAATTGGAGCAAAATAGTGACTCGTCTTACCAGAAAACAACTCTTGCTCGTAGGAAAAAAAACTACATGTGATTCAACGCCATTTAGGACTGGGAAACAAATGCTAGCTCGCCTTACAAGAAACACACTCTGCTTTTGAGAAAAGAGCACTCTTCTACTCTACTGTGTTTCTTATAGGACCAGAACAGTGAGCTTGCTCAGAACATAAGAACTGTGCTTTCTACACACACGGGCCATATCTAGTTCAACTCTGCTTAGGAAACTGACAAGAACAGTAGCTCCTCTTCAGTCCGATACACTGTACTTGCTGGGAACAGACGCGAGTGCTATTTGCACTGTGTATTGGCAATGGGAGAGCAATAGTGACTTTCCTTACCAGAAAACAACTCTTGCTCGTAGGACCAGAAACTGCATGTGATTCAAATCCATTTAAGACTGGGAATCAAACGCTAGCTCGCCTTACAAGAAACACACTCTTCTTTTGAGAAAAGAGCACTCTTCTACTCTACTGTGTTTCCTATGGGGTCCAAACAGTGAGCTTGCTCAGAACAAAGAACAGTGCTTCCTACACACATGGACCATATCTAGTTCAACTCTGCTTAGGAAACTGATAAGAACAGTAGCTCCTCTTCAGTAAATTACACTGTACTTGCTGGAAACAGACGCGAGTGCTATTTGCACTGTGTATGGCAAAGGGAGCACAATAGTGACTTTCCTTACCAGAAAACAACTCTTGCTTGTAGGACCACACACTGCATGTTATTCAACGCCATTTAGGACTGGGAAACAAATGCTAGCTCGCCTTACAAGAAACACACTCTGCTTCTGAGAAAAGAGCACTCTTCTACTATACTGTGTTTCCTATGGGGTCCAAACAGTGAGCTTGCTCAGAACAAAAAAATGTGCTTCCTACACACATCGACCATATCTAGTTCAACTCTGCTTAGGAAACTGACAAGAACAGTAGCTCCTCTTCAGTCAAATACACTGTACTTGCGGGGAAGAGACGCGAGTGCTATTTGCACTGTGTATGGCAATTGGATCACAATAGTGACTCCTCTTCCCAGAAAACAACTCTTGCTCGTAGGACAAAAAACTGCATGTGACTCAACTCCATTTAGGTCTGGGAAACAAACGCTAGCTCACCTTACAAGAAACACACTCTGCTTTTGAGAAAAGAGCACTCTTCTACTCTACTGTGTTTCCTATGGGGTCCGAACAGTGAGCTTTCTCAGAACAAAAGAACTGTGCTTCCTACACACACAGCCATATCTAGTTCAATTCTGCTTAGGAACCTGACAAGAAGAGTAGCTCCTCTTCAGTCCAATACACTGTACTGCTGGGAACAGAAGCCAGTGCTATTTGTCCTGTGTATGGCAATGGCAGCGCAATAGTGACTATTCTTATCATAAAACAACTCTTGTTAGTAGGACCAGAAACTGCATGAGATTCAACTCCATTTAGGACTGGGAAACAAATGCTAGCTCGCCTTACAAGAAACACAATCTGCTTTAGAGAAAAGAGCACTCTTCTACTCTACTGTGTTTCCTATAGGGCCAGAACAGTGAGCTTGCTCAGAACAAAGAACTGTGCTTCCTACTCACACGGGTCATATCTAGTTCAAATCTGCTTCGGAAACTGACAAGAACAGTAGCTCCTCTTCAGTCCGATACACTGTACTTGCTGGGAACAGACGCGAGTGCTATTTGCACTATGTATGGCAATGGGAGCGCAATAGTGACTTTCCTTACCAGAAAACAACTCTTGCTCGTAGGACCAGAAACTGCAAGTGATTCAACTCCATTTAGGACTGGGAAGCAAATGATAGCTTGCCTTACAAAAAACACACTGTGCTTTTGAGAAAAGAGCACTCTTCTACTCTACTGTGTTTCCTATGGGGTCTGAACAGTGAGCTTGCTCAGAACAAAAGAACTGTGCTTCCGAAACACACGGCCATATCTAATTCAATTCTGCTAAGGAACCTGACAAGAACATTAGATCCTCTTCAGTCCAATACACTGTACTTGCTGCGAACAGACGCCAGTGCTATTGGTCCTGTGTGTGGCAATAGCAGCACAATAGTGAATATTTTTACCATAAAACAACTCTTGCTCGTAGGACAGAAACTGCATGTGATTCCACTCCATTTAGGACTGGGAAACAAACGCTAGCTTGCCTTACAAGAAACACACTCTGCTTTAGAGAAAAGAGCACTCTTCTACTCTACTGTGTTTCCTATGGGGTCGAAACAGTGAGCTTGCTCAGAACAAAAGAACTGTGCTTCCTAAACACAAGGACCATATGTAGTTCAACTCTGCTTAGGAAACTGACAAGAACAGTAGCTCCTCTTCAGTCCAATACACTGTACTTCCTGGGAACAGACGCGAGTGCTATTTGCCCTGTGTATGGCAATGGGAGCGCAATAGTGACTTTCCTTACCAAAAAACAACTCTTGCTCGTAGGACCAGAAACTGCATGTGATTCATCTCCATTTAGGACTGGGAAACAAATGCTAGCACCCCTTACAAGAAACACACTCTGCTTCTGAGAAAAGAGCACTCTTCTACTCTACTGTGTTTCCTATGGGGTCCAAACAGTGAGCTTGCTCAGTACAAATGAACTGTGCTTCCTAGACACACGGGCCATATCTAGATCAACTCTGCTTAGGAAACTGACAGGAACAGTAGCTCCTCTTCAGTCCAATACGCTGTACTTGTTGGGAACAGACACGAGTGCTATTTGCACTGTGTATGGCAATGCGAGCGCAATAGTGACTTTCCTTACCAGAAAACAACTCTTGCTCGTAGGACCACACACTGCATGTGATTCAACGCCATTTAGGACTGGGAAACAAATGCTAGCACCCCTTACAAGAAACACACTCTGCTTCTGAGAAAAGAGCACTCTTCTACTCTACTGTGTTTCCTATGGGGTCCAAACAGTGAGCTTGCTCAGAACAAAAGAACTGTGCTTCCTACACACACAGGCCATATCTAGTTCAACTCTGCTTAGGAAACTGACAAAAACAGTAGCTCCTCTTCAGTCTGATACACTGTACTTGCTGAGAGCAGACGCGAGTGCTACTTGCACTGTGTACGGCAATTGGAGCAAAATAGTGACTCGTCTTACCAGAAAACAACTCTTGCTCGTAGGAAAAAAAACTACATGTGATTCAACGCCATTTAGGACTGGGAAACAAATGCTAGCTCGCCTTACAAGAAACACACTCTGCTTTTGAGAAAAGAGCACTCTTCTACTCTACTGTGTTTCTTATAGGACCAGAACAGTGAGCTTGCTCAGAACATAAGAACTGTGCTTTCTACACACACGGGCCATATCTAGTTCAACTCTGCTTAGGAAACTGACAAGAACAGTAGCTCCTCTTCAGTCCGATACACTGTACTTGCTGGGAACAGACGCGAGTGCTATTTGCACTGTGTATGGCAATGGGAGAGCAATAGTGACTTTCCTTACCAGAAAACAACTCTTGCTCGTAGGACCAGAAACTGCATGTGATTCAAATCCATTTAGGACTGGGAAACAAACGCTAGCTCGCCTTACAAGAAACACACTCTTCTTTTGAGAAAAGAGCACTCTTCTACTCTACTGTGTTTCCTATGGGGTCCAAACAGTGAGCTTGCTCAGAACAAAGAACAGTGCTTCCTACACACATGGACCATATCTAGTTCAACTCTGCTTAGGAAACTGATAAGAACAGTAGCTCCTCTTCAGTAAATTACACTGTACTTGCTGGAAACAGACGCGAGTGCTATTTGCACTGTGTATGGCAAAGGGAGCACAATAGTGACTTTCCTTACCAGAAAACAACTCTTGCTTGTAGGACCACACACTGCATGTTATTCAACGCCATTTAGGACTGGGAAACAAATGCTAGCTCGCCTTACAAGAAACACACTCTGCTTCTGAGAAAAGAGCACTCTTCTACTATACTGTGTTTCCTATGGGGTCTAAACAGTGAGCTTGCTCAGAACAAAAGAACTGTGCTTCCTACACACACGGCCATATCTAGTTCAATTCTGCTTAGGAACCTGACAAGAACAGTAGATCCTCTGCAGTCCAATACACTGTACTTGCTGCGAACAGACGCCAGTGCTATTTGTCCTGTGTATGGCAATGGCAGCACAATAGTGACTATTCTTACCATAACACAACTCTTGCTCGTAGGACAGAAACTGCATGTGATTCAACTCCATTTAGGACTGGGAAACTAAAGCTAGCTCGCCTTACAAGAAACACACTCTGCTTTAGAGAAAAGAGCACTCTTCTACTCTACTGTGTTTCCTATGGGGTCCAAACAGTGAGCTTGCTTCGAACAAAAGAAATGTGCTTCCTATACACAAGGACCATATGTAGTTCAACTCTGCTTAGGAAACTGACAAGAACAGTAGCTCCTATTCAGTCCAATACACTGTACTTGCTGGGAAAAGACGCGAGTGCTATTTGCCCTGTGTATGGCAATGGGAGCACAATAGTGACTTTCCTTACCAGAAAACAACTCTTGTTCGTAGGACCAGAAACTGCATGTGATTCAACTCCATTTAGGACTAGGAAACAAACGCTAGCTCGCCTTACAAGAAACACACTGTGCTTTTGAGAAAAGAGCACTCTTCTACTCTACTGTGTTTCCTATAGGGCCAGAACAGTGAGCTTGCTCAGAACATAAGAACTGTGCTTTCTACACACACGGTCCTTATCTATTTCAACTCTCCTTAGGAAACTGACAAGAACAGTAGCTCCTCTTCAGTCTGTTACACTGTACTTGCTGGGAACAGACGCCAGTGCTATTTGCACTGAGTATGGCAATGGGAGCGCAGTAGTGACTTTCCTCACCAGAAAACAACTCTTGCTCGTAGGACCAGAAACTGCATGTGATTCAACTCCGTTTAGGATTGGGAAACAAATGCTAGCTCGCCTTACATGAAACACTCTCTGCTTTTGAGAAAAGAGCACTCTTCTTCTCTACTGTGTTTCCTATGGGGTCCAAACAGTGAGCTTGCTCAGAACAAAGAACTGTGCTTCCTACACACATGGACCATATCTAGTTCAACTCTGCTTAGGAAACTGACAAGAACAGTAGCTCCTCTTCAGTCCGATACACTGTACTTGCTGGGAACAGACGCGAGTGCTATTTGCACTGTGTATGGCAAAGGGAGCGCAATAGTGACTTTCCATACCAGAAAACAACTCTTGCTCATAGTACCAGAAACTGCATGTGATTCAACGCCATTTAGGACTGGGAAACAAATGCTAGCTCGCCTTACAAGAAACACGCTCTGCTTCTGAGAAAAGAGCACTCTTCTACTCTACTGTGTTTCCTATGGGGTCCAAACAGTGAGCTTTCTCAGAACAAAAGAACTGTGCTTCCTACACACACAGCCATATCTAGTTCAATTCTAATTAGGAACCTGACAAGAACAGTAGCTCCTCTTCAGTCCAATACACTGTACTCCTGGGAAGAGACGCCAGTGCTATTTGTCCTGTGTATGACAATGGCAGCGCAATAGTGACTATTCTTATCATAAAACAACTCTTGCTCGTAGGACCAGAAACTGCATGTGATTCAACTCCATTTAGGACGGGGAAACAAATGCTAGCTCGCCTTACAAGAAACACACTCTGCTTCTGAGAAAAGAGCACTCTTCTACTCTACTGTTTTTCCTATAGGGCCAGAACAGTGAGCTTGCTCAGAACAAAGAACTGTGCTTCCTACACACACGGGTCATATCTAGTTCAACTCTGCTTAGGAGACTGACAAGAACAGTAGCTCCTCTTCAGTCCTATACACTGTACTTGCTGGGAACAGACGTGAGTGCTATTTTCACTGTGTATGGCAATGAGAGCTCAATAGTGGCTTTCCTTACCAGAAAACAACTCTTGCTCATAGGACCTCACACTGCATGTGATTCAACGCCATTTAGGACTGGGAAACAAATGCTAGCTCGCCTTACAAGAAACACACTCTGCTTCTGAGAAAAGAGCACTCTTCTACTCTACTGTGTTTCTTATAGGACCAGAACAGTGAGCTTGCTCAGAACATAAGAACTGTGCTTTGTACACACACGGGTTATATCTAGTTCAACTCTGCTTAGGAAACTGACAAGAACAGTAGCTCCTCTTCAGTCCGATACACTGTACTTGCTGGGAGCAGACGCGAGTGCTATTTGCACTGTGTATGGCAATGGGAGAGCAATAGTGACTTTCCTTACCAGAAAACAACTCTTGCTCGTAGGACCAGAAACTGCATGTGATTCAACTCCATTTAGGACTGGGAAACAAACGCTAGCTCGCCTTACAAGAAACACACTCTTCTTTTGAGAAAAGAGCACTCTTCTACTCTACTGTGTTTCCTATGGGGTCCAAACAGTGAGCTTGCTCAGAACAAAGAACAGTGCTTCCTACAGACATGGACCATATCTAGTTCAACTCTGCTTAGGAAACTGATAAGAACAGTAGCTCCATTTCAGTCCAATACACTGTACTTGCTGGAAACAGACGCGAGTGCTATTTGCACTGTGTATGGCAAAGGGAGCACAATAGTGACTTTCCTTACCAGAAAACAACTCTTGCTTGTAGGACCACACACTGCAAGTTATTCAACGCCATTTAGGACTGGGAAACAAATGCTAGCTCGCCTTACAAGAAACACACTCTGCTTCTGAGAAAAGAGCACTCTTCTACTCTACTGTGTTTCCTATGGGGTCCAAACAGTGAGATTGCTCAGAACAAAAGAACTGTGCTTCCTACACACATCGACCATATCTAGTTCAACTCTGCTTAGGAAACTGACAAGAACAGTAGCTCCTCTTCAGTCCAATACACTGTACTTGCGGGGAAGATACGTGAGTGCTATTTGCACTGTGTATGGCAATTGGAGCACAGTAGTGACTTGTCTTACCAGAAAACAACTCTTGCTCATAGGACAAAAAACTGCATGTGACTCAACTCCATTTAGGTCTGGGAAACAAACGCTAGCTCGCCTTATAAGAAACACACTCTGCTTTAGAGAAAAGAGCACTCTTCTATTCTACTGTGTGTCCTATGGGGTCCGAACAGTGAGCTTTCTCAGAACAAAAGAACTGTGCTTCCTACACACACAGCCATATCTAGTTCAATTCTGCTTAGGAACCTGACAAGAACAGTAGCTCCTCTTCAGTCCAATACACTGTACTGCTGGGAACAGACGCCAGTGCTATTTGTCCTGTGTATGACAATGGCAGCGCAATAGTGACTATTCTTATCATAAAACAACTCTTGCTCGTAGGACCAGAAACTGCATGTGATTCAACTCCATTTAGGACTGGGAAACAAATGCTAGCTCGCCTTACAAGAAACACAATCTGCTTTAGAGAAAAGAGCACTCTTCTACTCTACTGTGTTTCCTACAGGGCCAGAACAGTGAGCTTGCTCAGAACAAAAAACTGTGCTTCCTACACACACGGGTCATATCTAGTTCAACTCTGCTTAGGAAACTGACAAGAACAGTAGCTCCTCTTCAGTCCGATACACTGTACTTGCTGGGAACAGACACGAGTGCTATTTGCACTGTGTATGGCAATGAGAGCGCAATAGTGACTTTCCTTACCAGAAAACAACTCTTGCTCATAGGACCACACACTGCATGTGATTCAACGCCATTTAGGACTGGGAAACAAATGCTAGCACCCCTTACAAGAAACACACTCTGCTTCTGAGAAAAGAGCACTCTTCTACTCTACTGTGTTTCCTATGGGGTCCAAACAGTGAGCTTGCTCAGAACAAAAGAACTGTGCTTCCTACACACACAGGCCATATCTAGTTCAACTCTGCTTAGGAAACTGACAAGAACAGTAGCTCCTCTTCAGTCTGATACACTGTACTTGCTGAGAGCAGACGCGAGTGCTACTTGCACTGTTTACGGCAATTGGAGCAAAATAGTGACTCGTCTTACCAGAAAACAACTCTTGCTCGTAGGAAAAAAAACTACATGTGATTCAACGCCATTTAGGACTGGGAAACAAATGCTAGCTCGCCTTACAAGAAACACACTCTGCTTTTGAGAAAAGAGCACTCTTCTACTCTACTGTGTTTCTTATAGGACCAGAACAGTGAGCTTGCTCAGAACATAAGAACTGTGCTTTCTACACACACGGGCCATATCTAGTTCAACTCTGCTTAGGAAACTGACAAGAACAGTAGCTCCTCTTCAGTCCGATACACTGTACTTGCTGGGAACAGACGCGAGTGCTATTTGCACTGTGTATGGCAATGGGAGAGCAATAGTGACTTTCCTTACCAGAAAACAACTCTTGCTCGTAGGACCAGAAACTGCATGTGATTCAACTCCATTTAGGACTGGGAAACAAACGCTAGCTCGCCTTACAAGAAACACACTCTTCTTTTGAGAAAAGAGCACTCTTCTACTCTACTGTGTTTCCTATGGGGTCCAAACAGTGAGCTTGCTCAGAACAAAGAACAGTGCTTCCTACACACATGGACCATATCTAGTTCAACTCTGCTTAGGAAACTGATAAGAACAGTAGCTCCTCTTCAGTCAAATACACTGTACTTGCTGGAAACAGACGCGAGTGCTATTTGCACTGTGTATGGCAAAGGGAGCACAATAGTGACTTTCCTTACCAGAAAACAACTCTTGCTTGTAGGACCACACACTGCATGTTATTCAACGCCATTTAGGACTGGGAAACAAACGATAGCTTGCCTTACAAGAAACACACTCTGCTTTAGAGAAAAGAGCACTCTTCTACTCTACTGTGTTTCCTATGGGGTCCAAACAGTAAGCTTGCTCAGAACAAAAAACTGTGCTTCCTACACACATCGACCATATCTAGTTCAACTCTGCTTAGGAAACTGACAAGAACAGTAGCTCCTCTTCAGTCAAATACACTGTACTTGAGGGGAAGAGACGCGAGTGCTATTTGCACTGTGTATGGCAATTGGATCACAATAGTGACTCCTCTTCCCAGAAAACAACTCTTGCTCGTAGGACAAAAAACTGCATGTGACTCAACTCCATTTAGGTCTGGGAAACAAACGCTAGCTCACCTTACAAGAAACACACTCTGCTTTTGAGAAAAGAGCACTCTTCTACTCTACTGTGTTTCCTATGGGGTCCGAACAGTGAGCTTTCTCAGAACAAAAGAACTGTGCTTCCTACACACACAGCCATATCTAGTTCAATTCTGCTTAGGAACATGACAAGAAGAGTAGCTCCTCTTCAGTCCAATACACTGTACTGCTGGGAACAGAAGCCAGTGCTATTTGTCCTGTGTATGGCAATGGCAGCGCAATAGTGACTATTCTTATCATAAAACAACTCTTGCTAGTAGGACCAGAAACTGCATGAGATTCAACTCCATTTAGGACTGGAAAACATACGCTAGCTCGCCTTACAAGAAACACAATCTGCTTTAGAGAAAAGAGCACTCTTCTACTCTACTGTGTTTCCTATAGGGAAAGAACAGTGAGCTTGCTCAGAACAAAAGAACTGTGCTTCCTACACACGGGCCATATCTAGTTCAACTCTGCTTAGGAAAATGACAAGAACAGTAGCTCCTCTTCAGTCCGATATACTGTACTTGCTGGGAACAGACGCCAGTGCTATTTTCACTGTGTATGGCAATGGGAGTGCAATAGTGACTTTCCTTACCAGAAAACAACTCTTGCTCGTAGGAACAGAAACTGCATGTGATTCAACTCCGTTTAGGACTGGGAAAGAAATGCTAGCTCGCCTTACATGAAACACTCTCTGCTTTTGAGAAAAGAGCACTCTTCTACTATACTGTGTTTCCTATGGGGTCTAAACAGTGAGCTTGCTCAGAACAAAAGAACTGTGCTTCCTACACACACGGCCATATCTAGTTCAATTCTGCTTAGGAACCTGACAAGAACAGTAGATCCTCTGCAGTCCAATACACTGTACTTGCTGTGAACAGACGCCAGTGCTATTTGTCCTGTGTATGGCAATGGCAGCACAATAGTGACTATTCTTACCATAACACAACTCTTGCTCGTAGGACAGAAACTGCATGTGATTCAACTCCATTTAGGACTGGGAAACTAAAGCTAGCTCGCCTTACAAGAAACACACTCTGCTTTAGAGAAAAGAGCACTCTTCTACTCTACTGTGTTTCCTATGGGGTCCAAACAGTGAGCTTGCTTCGAACAAAAGAAATGTGCTTCCTATACACAAGGACCATATGTAGTTCAACTCTGCTTAGGAAACTGACAAGAACAGTAGCTCCTATTCAGTCCATTACACTGTACTTGCTGGGAAAAGACGCGAGTGCTATTTGCCCTGTGTATGGCAATGGGAGCACAATAGTGACTTTCCTTACCAGAAAACAACTCTTGTTCGTAGGACCAGAAACTGCATGTGATTCAACTCCATTTAGGACTAGGAAACAAACGCTAGCTCGCCTTACAAGAAACACACTCTGCTTTTGAGAAAAGAGCACTCTTCTACTCTACTGTGTTTCCTATAGGGCCAGAACAGTGAGCTTGCTCAGAACATAAGAACTGTGCTTTCTACACACACGGTCCTTATCTATTTCAACTCTCCTTAGGAAACTGACAAGAACAGTAGCTCCTCTTCAGTCTGTTACACTGTACTTGCTGGGAACAGACGCCAGTGCTATTTGCACTGTGTATGGCAATGGTAGCGCAGTAGTGACTTTCCTCACCAGAAAACAACTCTTGCTCGTAGGACCAGAAACTGCATGTGATTCAACTCCGTTTAGGATTGGGAAACAAATGCTAGCTCGCCTTACATGAAACACTCTCTGCTTTTGAGAAAAGAGCACTCTTCTTCTCTACTGTGTTTCCTATGGGGTCCAAACAGTGAGCTTGCTCAGAACAAAGAACTGTGCTTCCTACACACATGGACCTTATCTAGTTCAACTCTGCTTAGGAAACTGACAAGAACAGTAGCTCCTCTTCAGTCCGATACACTGTACTTGCTGGGAACAGACGCGAGTGCTATTTGCACTGTGTATGGCAAAGTGAGCGCAATAGTGACTTTCCTTACCAGAAAACAACTCTTGCTCATAGGACCAGAAACTGCATGTGATTCAACGCCATTTAGGACTGGGAAACAAATGCTAGCTCGCCTTACAAGAAACACGCTCTGCTTCTGAGAAAAGAGCACTCTTCTACTCTACTGTGTTTCCTATGGGGTCCAAACAGTGAGCTTTCTCAGAACAAAAGAACTGTGCTTCCTACACACACAGCCATATCTAGTTCAATTCTGCTTAGGAACCTGACAAGAACAGTAGCTCCTCTTCAGTCCAATACACTGTACTCCTGGGAACAGAGGCCAGTGCTATTTGTCCTGTGTATGACAATGGCAGCGCAATAGTGACTATTCTTATCATAAAACAACTCTTGCTCGTAGGACCAGAAACTGCATGTGATTCAACTCCATTTAGGACGGGGAAACAAATGCTAGCTCGCCTTACAAGAAACACACTCTGCTTCTGAGAAAAGAGCACTTTTCTACTCTACTGTTTTTCCTATAGGACCAGAACAGTGAGCTTGCTCAGAACAAAGAACTGTGCTTCCTACACACACGGGTCATATCTAGTTCAACTCTGCTTAGGAGACTGACAAGAACAGTAGCTCCTCTTCAGTCCTTCACACTGTACTTGCTGGGAACAGACGTGAGTGCTATTTTCACTGTGTATGGCAATGAGAGCTCAATAGTGGCTTTCCTTACCAGAAAACAACTCTTGCTCGTAGGACCACACACTGCATGTGATTCAACGCCATTAAGACTGGGAAACAAATGCTAGCTCGCCTTACAAGAAACACACTCTGCTTCTGAGAAAAGAGCACTCTTCTACTCTACTGTGTTTCTTATAGGACCAGAACAGTGAGCTTGCTCAGAACATAAGAACTGTGCTTTGTACACACACGGGTTATATCTAGTTCAACTCTGCTTAGGAAACTGACAAGAACAGTAGCTCCTCTTCAGTCCGATACACTGTACTTGCTGGGAACAGACGCGAGTGCTATTTGCACTGTGTATGGCAATGGGAGAGCAATAGTGACTTTCCTTACCAGAAAACAACTCTTGCTCGTAGGACCAGAAACTGCATGTGATTCAACTCCATTTAGGACTGGGAAACAAACGCTAGCTCGCCTTACAAGAAACACACTCTTCTTTTGAGAAAAGAGCACTCTTCTACTCTACTGTGTTTCCTATGGGGTCCAAACAGTGAGCTTGCTCAGAACAAAGAACAGTGCTTCCTACACACATGGACCATATCTAGTTCAACTCTGCTTAGGAAACTGATAAGAACAGTAGCTCCATTTCAGTCCAATACAATGTACTTGCTGGAAACAGACGCGAGTGCTATTTGCACTGTGTATGGCAAAGGGAGCGCAATAGTGACTTTCCTTACCAGAAAACAACTCTTGCTTGTAGGACCACACACTGCAAGTTATTCAATGCCATTTAGGACTGGGAAACAAATGCTAGCTCGCCTTACAAGAAACACACTCTGCTTCTGAGAAAAGAGCACTCTTCTACTCTACTGTGTTTCCTATGGGGTCCAAACAGTGAGATTGCTCAGAACAAAAGAACTGTGCTTCCTACACACATCGACCATATCTAGTTCAACTCTGCTTAGGAAACTGACAAGAACAGTAGCTCCTCTTCAGTCCAATACACTGTACTTGCGGGGAAGATACGTGAGTGCTATTTGCACTGTGTATGGCAATTGGAGCACAGTAGTGACTTGTCTTACCAGAAAACAACTCTTGCTCATAGGACAAAAAACTGCATGTGACTCAACTCCATTTAGGTCTGGGAAACAAACGCTAGCTCGCCTTATAAGAAACACACTCTGCTTTAGAGAAAAGAGCACTCTTCTATTCTACTGTGTGTCCTATGGGGTCCAAACAGTGAGCTATCTCAGAACAAAAGAACTGTGCTTCCTACACACACAGCCATATCTAGTTCAATTCTGCTTAGGAACCTGACAAGAACAGTAGCTCCTCTTCAGTCCAATACACTGTACTGCTGGGAACAGACGCCAGTGCTATTTGTCCTGTGTATGACAATGGCAGCGCAATAGTGACTATTCTTATCATAAAACAACTCTTGCTCGTAGGACCAGAAACTGCATGTGATTCAACTCCATTTAGGACTGGGAAACAAATGCTAGCTTGCCTTACAAGAAACACACTCTGCTTTAGAGAAAAGAGCACTCTTCTACTCTACTGTGTTTCCTATGGGGTCGAAACAGTGAGCTTGCTCAGAACAAAAGAACTGTGCTTCCTACACACAAGGACCATATGTAGTTCAACTCTACTTAGGAAACTGACAAGAACAGTAGCTCCTCTTCAGTCCAATACACTGTACTTCCTGGGAACAGACGCGAGTGCTATTTGCCCTGTGTATGGCAATGGGAGCGCAATAGTGACTTTCCTTACCAGAAAACAACTCTTGTTCGTAGTACCAGAAACTGCATGTGATTCATCTCCATTTAGGACTGGGAAACAAACGCTAGCTCGCCTTACAAGAAACACACTCTGCTTTTGAGAAAAGAGCACTCTTCTACTCTACTGTGTTTCCTATGGGGTCCAAACAGTGAGCTTACTCAGAACAAAAGAACTGTGCTTCCTACACACATGGACCATATCTAGTTCAACTCTGCTTAGGAAACTGAAAAGAACAGTAGGTCCTATTCAGTCCAATACACTGTGCTTGCTGGGAACAGACGCGAGTGCTATTTGCACTGTTTATGGCATTTGGAGCTCAATAGTGACTCTACTTACCAGAAAACAACTCTTGCTAGTAGGACCAAAAAGTGCCTGTGACTCAACTCCATTTAGGACTGGGAAAGAAACGCGAGCTTGCCTTACAAGAAACACACTCTGCTTTAGAGAAAAGAGCACTCTTCTACTCTCCTGTGTGTCCTATAGTGCCAGAACAGTGTTCTTGCTCAGAACAAATGAACTGTGCTTCCTAGACACACGGGCCATATGTAGTTCAACTCTGCGTAGGAAACTGACAAGAACAGTAGCTCCTCTTCAGTCCGATACACTGTACTTGCTGGGAACAGACGCGAGTGCTATTTGCACTGTGTATGGCAAAGGGAGCGCAATAGTGACTTTCCTTACCAGAAAACAACTCTTGTTCGTAGGACCAGAAACTGCATGTGATTCAACGCCATTTAGGAATGGGAAACAAATGCTAGCTCGCCTTACAAGAAACACGCTCTGCTTCTGAGAAAAGAGCACTCTTCTACTCTACTGTGTTTCCTATGGGGTCCAAACAGTGAGCTTGCTCAGAACAAAAGAACTGTGCTTCCTACACACATCTACCATATCTAGTTCAACTCTGCTTAGGAAACTGACAAGAACAGTAGCTCCTCTTCAGTCCAATACACTGTACTTGCGGGGAAGATACGCGAGTGCTATTTGCACTGTGTATGGCAATTGGAACAAAATAGTGACTTGTCTTACCAGAAAACAACTCTTGCTCGTAGGACAAAAAACTGCATGTGACTCAACTCCATTTAGGTCTGGGAAACAAACGCTAGCTCGCCTTACAAGAAACACACTCTGCTTTAGAGAAAAGAGCACTCTTCTACTCTACAGTGTTTCCTATAGGGTCCGAACAGTGAGCTTTCTCAGAACAAAAGAACTGTGCTTCCTACACACACAGCCATATCTAGTTCAATTCTGCTTAGGAACCTGACAAGAACAGTAGCTCCTCTTCAGTCCAATACACTGTACTGCTGGGAACAGACGCCAGTGCTATTTGTCCTGTGTATGACAATGGCAGCGCAATAGTGACTATTCTTATCATAAAACAACTCTTGCTCGTAGGACCAGAAACTGCTTGTGATTCAACTCCATTTAGGACTGGGAAACAAATGCTAGCTTGCCTTACAAGAAACACACTCTGCTTTTGAGAAAAGAGCACTCTTCTACTCTACTGTGTTTCCTATGGGGTCCGAACAGTGAGCTTTCTCAGAACAAAATAACTGTGCTTCCTACACACACAGCCATATCTAGTTCAATTTTGCTTAGGAACCTGACAAGAGCAGTAGCTCCTCTTCAGTCCAATAGACTGTACTGCTGGGAACAGACGCCAGTGCTATATGTCCTGTGTATGGCAATGGCAGCGCAATAGTGACTATTCTTATCTTAAAACAACTCTTGCTCGTAAGACCAGAAACTGCATGTGATTCACCTCCATTTAAGACTGGGAAACAAACGCTAGCTCGCCTTACAAGAAACACACTCTGCTTTAGAGAAAAGAGCACTATTCTACTCTACTGTGTTTCCTATAGGGCCAGAACAGTGAGCTTGTTCAGAACAAAAGAACTGTGCTTCCTACACACAGGCCATATCTAGTTCAACTCTGCTTAGGAAACTGACAAGAACAGTAGCTCCTCTTCAGTCCGATACACTGTACTTGCTGGGAACAGACGTGAGTGCTATTTGCACTGTGTATGACAATGGGAGCACAATAGTGACTTTCCTTACCAGAAAACAACTCTTGCTCGTAGGACCAGAAACTGCATGTGATTCAACTCCGTTTAGGACTGGTAAACAAATGCTAGCTCGCCTTACATGAAGCACTCTCTGCTTTTGAGAAAAGAGCACTCTTCTACTCTACTGTGTTTCCTATGGGGTCCAAACAGTGAGCTTGCTCAGAACAAAGAACTGTGCTTCCTACATACATGGACCATAACTAGTTCAACTCTGCTTAGGAAACTGACAAGAACAGTAGCTCCTCTTCAGTCCGATACACTGTACTTGCTGGGAACAGACGCGAGTGCTATTTGCACTGTGTATGGCAAAGGGAGCGCAATAGTGACTTTCCTTACCAGAAAACAACTGTTGCTCGTAGGACAAAAAACTGCATGTGATTCAACTCCATTTAGGACTGGGAAACAATTGATAGCTTGCCTTACAAGAAACACACTCTGATTTTGAGAAAAGAGCACTCTTCTTCTCTACTGTGTTTCCTATGGGGTCCGAACAGTGAGCTTGCTAAGAACAAAAGAACTGTGCTTCCTACAGACACGGCTATATCTAGTTCAATTCTGCTTAGGAACCTGACAAGAACAGTAGATCCTCTTCAGTCCAATGCACTGTACTTGCTGCGAACAGACCCCAGTGCTATTTGTCCTGTGTGTGGCAATGGAAGCACAATAGTGACGATTTTTACCATAAAACAACTCTTGCTCGTAGAACCAGAAACTGCATGTGATTCCACACCATTTAGGACTGGGAAACAAACGCTAGCTCGCCTTACAAGAAACACACTCTGCTTTTGAGAAAAGAGCAGTATTCTATTCTAATGTGTTTCCTATAGCGCCAGAACATTGAGCTTGCTCAGAAAAAAAGAACTGTGCTTCCTACACACACGGGCAATATCTAGTTTAACTCTGCTTAGGAAACTGAGAAGAACAGTAGCTCCTCTTCAGTCCAATACACTGTACTTGCTGGGAACAGATGCCAGTGCTATTTGCACTGTGTATGGCAATGGGAGCGCAATAGTAACTTTCCGTACCAGAAAACAACTCTTGCTTGTAGGACCAGAAACTGCATGTGATTCATCTCCATTTAGGACTCGGATACAAACGCTAGCTCGCCTTACTAGAAACACACTCTGCTTTAGAGAAAAGAGCACTCTTCTACTCTATTGTGTTTCTTATGGGGTCCAAACAGAGAGCTTGCTCAGTACAAAAGAACTGTGCTTCCTACACACACGGACAATATGTAGTTCAACTCTGCTTAGGAAACTGACAAGAACAGTAGCTCCTCTTCAGTCCGATACACTGTACTTGCTGGGAACAGACAGGAGTGCTATTTGCACTGTGTATGGCAATGAGAGCGCAAAAGTGACTTTCCTTACCAGAAAACAACTCTTGCTCGTAGGACAAAAAACTGC
This sequence comes from Peromyscus eremicus, assembly GCF_949786415.1. Classification (NCBI taxonomy): domain Eukaryota; kingdom Metazoa; phylum Chordata; class Mammalia; order Rodentia; family Cricetidae; genus Peromyscus; species Peromyscus eremicus. The sequence continues at coordinate 44,990 of NW_026735746.1, read as the reverse complement.
ATGTGATTCAACTCCATTTAGGACTGGGAAACAATTGATAGCTTGCCTTACAAGAAACACACTCTGATTTTGAGAAAAGAGCACTCTTCTACTCTACTGTGTTTCCTATGGGGTCCGAACAGTGAGCTTGCTAAGAACAAAAGAACTGTGCTTCCTACAGACACGGCTATATCTAGTTCAATTCTGCTTAGGAACCTGACAAGAACAGTAGATCCTCTTCAGTCCAATGCACTGTACTTGCTGCGAACAGACGCCAGTGCTATTTGTCCTGTGTGTGGCAATGGAAGCACAATAGTGACGATTTTTACCATAAAACAACTCTTGCTCGTAGGACAGAAACTGCATATCATTCCACTCCATTTAGGACTGGGAAACAAACGCTAGCTCGCCTTACAAGAAACACACTCTGCTTTAGAGAAAAGAGCACTCTTCTACTCTACTGTGTTTCCTATGGGGTCCAAACAGTGAGCTTGCTCAGAACAAAAGAACTGTGCTTCCTACACACAAGGACCATATGTAGTTCAACTCTGCTTAGGAAACTGAGAAGAACAGTAGCTCCTCTTCAGTCCAATACACTGTACTTGCTGGGAACAGATGCCAGTGCTATTTCACTGTGTATGGCATTTGGAGCACAATAGTGACTCTTCTTACCAGAAAACAACTCTTGCTCATAGGACCAAAAACTGCATGTGACTCAAATCCATTTAGGACTGGGAAACAAACGTGAGCTCGCCTTACAAGAAACACACTCTGCTTTATAGAAAAGAGCACTCTTCTACTCTACTGTGTTTCCCATAGGGCCAGAACAGTGAGTTTGCTCAGAACATAATAACTGTGCTTCCTAAACACACGGGCCATATCTAGTTCAACTCTGCTTAGGAAACTGACAAGAATAGTAGCTCCTCTTCAGTCCGATACACTGTAGTTGCTGCGAACAGATGCCAGTGCTATTTGTCCTGTGTATGGCAATGCAGCACAATAGTGAATCTTCTTAATAGAAAACAACTCTTGCTCATAGTACCAGAAACTTCATGGGATTCAACTCAATTTAGGACCGCGGAACAAACGATAGCTCGCCATACAAGAAACACACTCTGCTCTAGAGAAAAGAGCACTCTTCTACTCTACTGTGTTTCCTATGGGGTCCAAACAGTGAGCTTGCTCAGAACAAAAGAAATGTGCTTCCTACACAGACGGACCATATGTAGTTCAACTCTGCTTAGGAAACTGACAAGAACAGTAGCTCTTCTTCAGTCCGATACACTGTACTTGCTGGGAACAGACGCGAGTGCTATTTGCACTGTGTATGGCAATGACAGCGCAATAGTGACTCTTCTTACCAGAAAACAACTCTTGCTCTTAGGACCAAAAACTGCATGTGACTCAAATCCATTTAGGACTGGGAAACAAACGCGAGCTCGCCTTACAAGAAACACACTCTGCTTTACAGAAAAGAGCACTCTTCTACTCTACTTTGTTTCCTATGGAGTCCAAACAGTGAGCTTGCTCAGAACAAAAGAACTGTGCTTCCTACACACACGGATCATATCTAGTTAAACTCTGCTTAGGAAACTGACAAGAACAGTAGCTCCTCTTCAGTCCAATACACTGTACTTGCTGGGAACAGACGCGAGTGCTATTTGCACTGTGTATGGCAATGACAGCGCAATAGTGACTCTTCTTACCAGAAAACAACTCTTGCTCTTAGGACCAAAAACTGCATGTGACTCAAATCCATTTAGGACTGGGAAACAAACGCGAGCTCGCCTTACAAGAAACACACTCTGCTTTACAGAAAAGAGCACTCTTCTACTCTACTTTGTTTCCTATGGAGTCCAAACAGTGAGCTTGCTCAGAACAAAAGAACTGTGCTTCCTACACACACGGATCATATCTAGTTAAACTCTGCTTAGGAAACTGACAAGAACAGTAGCTCCTCTTCAGTCCAATACACTGTACTTGCTGGGAACAGATGCGAGTGCTATTTGCACTGTGTATGGCATTTGGAGCACAATAGTGACTCTTCTTACCAGAAAACAACTCTTGCTCGTAGGACCAAAAACTGTCTGTGACTCAACTCCATTTAGGACTGGGAAACAAACACAAGCTCGCCTTGCAAGAAACACACTCTGCTTTAGAGAAAAGAGCACTCTTCTACTCTACTTTGTTTCCTATGGGGTCCAAACACTGAGCTTGCTCAGAACAAAAGAACTGTGCTTCCTACACACATGGACCATATCTAGTTCAACTCTGCTTAGGAAACTGACATGAACAGTAGCTCCTATGCAGTCCAATACACTGTACATGCTGGGAACAGACGCGAGTGCTATTTGCACTGTGTATTGCATTTGGAGCACAATAGTGACTCTTCTTACCAGGAAACAACTCTTGCTCGTAGTACCAGAAACTGCATGGGATTCAACTCCATTTAGGACTGCAAAACAAACGCTAGCTCGCCTTACAAGAAACACACTCTGCTTTAGAGAATAGAGCACTCTTCTACTCTACTGTGTTTCCTATAGGGCCAGAACAGTGAGCTAGCTCAGAACAAAAGATCTGTGCTTCCTACACACATGGACCATATCTAGTTCAACTCTGCTTAGTAAACTGACAAGAACAGTAGCTCCTCTTCAGTCCAATACACTGTACTTCTGGGAAGAGACGCCAGTGCTATTTGCACGGTGTATTGCAATGAGACCGCAATAGTGACTTTCCTTACCAGAAAACAACTCTTGCTCATAGGACCACACACTGCATGTGATTCAACGCCACTTAGGACTGGGAAACAAATGCTAGCTCGCCTTACAAGAAACACTCTCTGCTTTTTAGAAAAGATCACTCTTCTACTCTACTGTGTTTCCTATGGGGTCCAAACAGTGAGCTTGCTCAGAACAAAAGAACTGTGCTTCCTACACACATGGACCATATCTAGTTAAACTCTGCTTAGGAAACTGGCAAGAACAGTAGCTCCTATTCAGTCCAATACACTGTACATGCCTGGAACAGACGCGAGTGCTATTTGCACTGTGTATGGCATTTGGAGCACAATAGTGACTCTTCTTACCAGAAAACAACTCTTGCTCGTAGTACCAGAAACTGCATGGGATTCAACTCCATTTAGGACTGCGAAACAAACGCTAGCTCGCCTTACAAGAAAAACACTCTGCTTTAGAGAAAAGAGCACTCTTCTACTCTACTGTGTTTCCTATTTGGTCCAAACAGTGAGCTTGCTCAGAACAAAAGAACTGTGCTTCCTACACACACGGGCCATATCTAGTTCAACTCTGCTTAGGAAACAGACAAGAACAATAGCACCTATTCAGTCCAATACACTGTACTTGCTGGGAACAGACGCGAGTGCTATTTGCACTGTGTATGGCAATGGGTGCGCAATGTGACTTTCCTTACCAGAAAACAACTCTTGTTCGTAGGACCAGAAACTGCATGTGATTCAACTCCATTTAGGACTAGGAAACAAACGCTAGCTTGCCTTACAAGAAACACACTCTGCTTTAGAGAAAAGAGCACTCATCTACTCTACTGTGTTTCCTATAGGGCCAGAACAGTGAGCTTGCTCAGAACATAAGAACTGTTCTTCCTACACACACGGGCCATATCTAGCTCAACTCTGCTTAAGAAACTGACAAGAACAGTAGCTCCTCTTCAGTCCGATACACTGTACTTGCTGGGAACAGACGCGAGTGCTATTTGCACTGTGTATCCAAAGGGAGCGCAATAGTGACTTTCCTTACCAGAAAACAACTCTTGATCGTAGGACCAGAAACTGCATGTGATTCAACTCCATTTAGGACTGCGAAACAAATGCTAGCTCGCCTTACAAGAAACACACTCTGCTTTTGAGAAAAGAGCACTCTTCTAGTCTACTGTGTTTCCTATAGGGCCAAAACAGTAAGCTTGCTCAGAATAAAAGAACTGTGCTTCCTACACACACGGCTATATTTAGTTCAATTCTGCTTAGGAACCTGACAAGAACAGTAGATTTTCTTGAGTCCAATACACTGTACTTGCTGGGAACAGACACCAGTGCTGTTTGTACTGTGTATGGCAATGGCAGTGCAATAGTGACTATTCTTACCATAAAAAAACTCTTGCTCGTAGGACCAGAAACTGCATGTGGTTCAACTCCATTTAGGACTGGGAAACAAACGCTAGCTCGCCTTACAAGAAACACACTGCTTTAGAGAAAAGAACACTCTTCTACTCTACTGAGTTTCCTATGGAGTCCAAACAGTGAGCTTGCTCAGAACAAAAGAACTGTGCTTCCTACACACATGGACCATATCTACTTCAACTCTGCTTAGGAAACTGGCAAGAACAGTAGCTCCTATTCAGTCCAATACACTGTACATGCCTGGAACAGACGCGAGTGCTATTTGCACTGTGTATGGCATTTGGAGCACAATAGTGACTCTTCTTACCAGAAAACAACTCTTGCTCGTAGTACCAGAAACTGCATGGGATTCAACTCCATTTAGGACTGCGAAACAAACGCTAGCTCGCCTTACAAGAAACACACTCTGCTTTAGAGAAAAGAGCCCTCTTCTACTCTACTGTGTTTCCTATGGGGTCCAAACAGTGAGCTTGCTAAGAACAAAAGAACTGTGCTTCCTACACACACGGGCCATATCTACTTCAACTCTGCTTAGAAAACAGACAAGAACAATAGCACCTATTCAGTCCAACACAGCGTACTTGCTGGGAACAGACGCGAGTGCTATTTGCACTGTGTATGGCAATGGGTGCGCAATGTGACTTTCCTTACCAGAAAACAACTCTTGTTCGTAGGACCAGAAACTGCATGTGATTCAACTCCATTTAGGACTAGGAAACAAACGCTAGCTCGCCTTACAAGAAACACACTGCTTTAGAGAAAAGAGCACTCTTCTACTCTACTGTGTTTCCTACAGGCCAGAACAGTGAACTTGCTCAGAACAAAAGAAATGTGCTTCCCACACACGGGCCATATCTAGTTCAACTCTTCTTAGGAAACTGACAAGTACAGTAGATCCTCTTCAGTCCAATAGACTGTACTTGCTGGGAACAGACGCCAGTGCTATTTGCACTGTGTATGGCAATTGGAGCACAATAGTGACTCGTCTTACCAGAAAACAACTCTTACTCATAGGACAAAAAACTGCATGTGACTCAACTCCATTTAAGACTGGGAAACAAACTCTAGCTGCTTTACAAGAAACACACTCTGCTTTTGAGAAAAGAGCACTCTTCTACTCTACTGTGTTTCCTATAGGGCCAGAACAGTGAGCTTGCTCAGAAAAAAAGAACTGTGCTTCCTACACACACAGGCCATATCTAGTTCAACTCTTCTTAGGAAACTGACAAGAACAGTAGCTCCTCTTCAGTCCAATACACTGTACTTGCTGGGAAAAGACGGGAGGGCTATTTGCACTGTTTATGGCAATGGGAGTGCAATATTGACTTTCCTTACCAGAAAACAACTCTTGCTCGTAGGAACACAAACTGCATGTGATTCCACTCCATTTAGGAATGGGAAAAAAAGCTAGCTCGCCTTAAAAGAAACACACTCTGCTTTTGAGAAAAAAGCACTCTTCTACTCTACTGTGTTTCCTATGGGGTCCGAACAGTGAGCTTGCTCAGAACAAAAGAACTGGGCTTCCTACACACATGGATCATATCTAGTTCAACTCTTTATGAAACTGAGAAGAACAGTAGCTCCTATTCAGTCCAATAGACTGTACTTGCTGGGAACAGACCCGAGTGCTATTTGCACTGTGTATGGCATTTGGAGCACAATAGTGACTCTTCTTACCAGAAAACAACTCTTGCTCGTAGGACCAAAAACTGCATGTGACTCAACTCCATTTAGGAATGGGAAAAAAACGCTAACTCGCCTTAAAAGCAATACACTCTGCTTTTGAGAAAAAAGCACTCTTCTACTCTACTGTGTTTCCTATGGGGTCCGAACAGTGAGCTTGCTCAGAACAAAAAAACTGTGCTTCCTACACACACGGCCAAATCTAGTTCAAGTCTGCTTAGAAACCTGACAAGAACAGTAGAACCTTTTCAGCCCAATACAATGTACTTGCTGCGAACAGATGCCAGTGCTATTTGTCCTGTGTATGGCAATGGCAGCGCAATTGTGTCTCTTATTACCAGAAAACAACTCTTGCTCGTAGTACCAGAAACTGCATGGGATTCAACTCCATTTAGGACTGGGACACAAACGCTAGCTCGCCTTACAAGAAACACACTCTGCTTTAGAGAAAAGAGCACTCTTCTACTCTACTGTGTTTCCTATAGGCCCAGAACAGTGAGCTTGCTCAGAACATAAGAACTGTGCTTCCTACACACACGGGCCTTATCTAGTTCAACTCTGCTTTGGAACCTGACAAGAATAGTAGATCCTCTTCAGTCTAATACACTGTACTTGCTGGGAACAGACGCCAGTGCTATTTGTCCTGTGTATGGCAATGGCAGCGCAATAGTGACTATTCTTAGATAAAACAACTCTTGCTCGTAGGACCAGAAACTGCATGTGATTCCACTCCATTTAGGACTGGGACAAAAACGCTAGCTCGCCTTACAAGAAACACACTCTGCTTTAGAGAAAAGAGCACTCTTCTACTCTACTGTGTTTCCTATGGGGTCCAAACAGTGAGATTGCTCAGAACAAAAGAACTGTGCTTCCTAGACACAAGGACCTTATGTAGTTCAACTCTGCTTAGGAAACTGACAAGAACAGTAGCTCCTATTCAGTCCAATACACTGTACTTGCTGGGAAAAGACGCGAGTGCTATTTGCCCTGTGTATGGCAATGGGAGCGCAATAGTGACTTTCCTTACCAGAAAACAACTCTTGTTCGTAGGACCAGAAACTGCATGTGATTCAACTCCATTTAGGAATGGGAAACAAACGCTAGCTCGCCTTAGAAGAAACACACTCTGCTTTTGAGAAAAGAGCACTCTTCTACTCTACTGTGTTTCCTATGGGGTCTGAAAAGTGAGCTTGCTCAGAACAAAAGAACTGTGCTTCCTACACACACGGCCATATCTAGTTCAATTCTGCTTAGGACCCTGACCAGAAAGTAGATCCTCTTCAGTCCAATACACTGTACTTGCTGGGAACAGACGCCAGTGCTATTTGTCCTGTGTATGGCAATGGCAGCGCAATAGTGACTCTTCTTACCATAAAACAACTCATGCTCTTAGGACTAGAAACTGCATGTGATTCAACTCCATTTAGGACTTTGAAACAAACGCTAGCTCGCCTTACAAGAAACACACACTGCTTTAGAGAAAAGAGCACTCTTCTACTCTACTGTGTTTCCTATATGGCCAGAACAGTGAGCTTGCTCAAAACAAAAGAACTGTGCTTCCTACACACGGGCCATAACTAGTTCAACTCTGCTTACGAAACTGACAAGAACAGTAGCTCCTATTCAGTCCAATACACTGTACTTGCTGGAAACAGACGCGAGTGCTATTTGCACTGTGTATGGCATTTAGAGCGCAATAGTGACTCTTCATATCCAGAAAACAACTCTTGCTCATAGGACCAAAAACTGTCTGTGACTCAACTCCATTTAGGACTGGGAAACAAACGCGAGCTGGCCTTACAAGAAACACTCTCTGCTTTAGAGAAAAGAACACTCATCTACTCTACTGTGTTTCCTGTAGGGCCAGAACAGTGAGCTTGCTCAGAACAAAAGAACTGTGCTTCCTACACACACAGGCCATATCTAGTTCAACTCTGCGTAGGAAACTGACAAGAACAGTAGCTCCTCTTCAGTTCAATACACTGCACTTGCTGAGAACAGATGCGAGTGCTATTTGCACTGTGTATGGCAAAGGGAGCGCAATAGTGACTTTCCTTACCAGAAAACAACTCTTGCTCGTAGGACGAGAAACTGCATGTGATTCAACTCCATTTAGGACTGGGAAACAAATGCTAGCTCGCCTTACATGAAACACACTCTGCTTTTGAGAAAAGTGCACTCTTCCACTCTACTGTGTTTCCTATGGGGTCCAAACAGTGAGCTTACTCAGAACAAAAGAACTGTGCTTCCTACACACGGGACATATCTAGTTCAACTCTGCTTAGGAAAAAAACAAGAAGAGTAGCTCCTCTTCAGTTGAATACACTGTACTTGCGGGGAACAGACGCGAGTGCTATTTGCACTGTGTATGGCAATGGGAGCGCAATAGTGACTTTCCTTACCAGAAATCAACTCTTGCTCTTAGGACCAGAAACTGCATGTGATTCAACTCCATTTAGGACTGGGAAACAAACGCTAGCTCGCCTTACAAGAAACACACTCTGCTTTGAGAAAAGAGCACTCTTCTACTCTACTGTGTTTCCTATGGTGTCCGAACAGTGAGCTTGCTCAGAACAAAAGAGCTGTGCTTCCTACACACACGGCCATATCTAGTTCAATTCTGCTTAGGAACCTGACAAGAACAGTAGATCCTCTTCAGTCCAATACACTGTACTTGCTGGGAAGAGACGCCAGTGCTATTTGTCCTGTGTAAGGCAATGGCAGCGCAATAGTGACTCTTCTTACCATAAAACAACTCATGCTCTTAGGACTAGAAACTGCATGTGATTCAACTCCATTTAGGACTGGGAAACAAACACTAGCTCGCCTTACAAGAAACACACACTGCTTTAGAGAAAAGAGCACTCTTCTACTCTACTGTGTTTCCTATAGGGCCAGAACAGTGAGCTTGCTCAAAACAAAAGAACTGTGCTTCCTACACACGGGCCATAACTAGTTCAACTCTGCTTAGGAAACTGACAAGAACAGTAGCTCCTCTTCAGTCCAATACACTGTACTTGCTGGGAACAGACGGGAGGGCTATTTGCACTGTGTATGGCAATGGGAGCGCAATAGTAACTTTCCTTACCAGAAAACAACTCTTGCTCGTAGGACCAGAAACTGCATGTTATTCCACTCCATTTAGGACTGGGAAACAAACGCTAGCTCGCCTTACAAGAAACACACTCTCCTTTAGACAAAAGAGCACTCTTCTACTCTACTGTGTTTCCTATGGGGTTTAAACAGTGAGCTTGTTCAGAACAAAGGAACTATGCTTCCTACACACACGGACCATATCTAGTTCAACTCTGTTTAGGAAACTGAGAAGAACAGTAGCTCCTATTCAGTCCAATACACTGTACTTGCTGGAAAAGTCGCGAGTGCTATTTGCATTGTGTAGGGCAATGGGAGCACAATAGTGACTTTCCTTACCAGAAAAAAAACTCTTGTTCGTAGGACCAGAAACTGCATGTGATTCAACTCCATTTAGGACTAGGAAACAAACGCTAGCTCGCCTTACAAAAACACACTCTGCTTTTGAGAAAAGAGCACTCTTCTACTCTACTGTGTTTCCTATAGGGCCAGAACAGTGAGCTTTCTCAGAAAAAAGAACTGTGCTTCCTACACACGGGCCATATCTAGTTAAACTCTGCTTAGGAAACTGACAAGAACAGTAGCTCCTCTTCAGTCCGATACACTGTACTTGCTGGGAACAGACGCGAGTGCTATTTGGACTGTGTATTGCAATGGGAGCGCAACAGTGACTTTCCTTACCAGAAAACAACTCTTGGTCGTAGGACCAGAAACTGCATGTGATTCAACTCCATTTAGGACTGGGAAACAAATGCTAGCTCGCCTTACAAGAAACACACTCTGCTTTTGAGAAAAGAGCACTCTTCTACTCTACTGTGTTTTCTATGGGGTCCGAACAGTGAGCTTGCTCAGAACAAAAGAACTGTGCTTTCTACACACACGGGCCATATCTAGTTCAACTCTGCTTAGGAAAGAAACAAGAACAGTAGCTCCTCTTCAGTCCAATACACTTTACTTGCAGGGAACAGACAGGAGGGCTATTTGCACTGTGTATGGCAATTGGAGCACAGTAGTGACTCGTCTTACCAGAAAACAACTCTTGCTCGTAGGACAAAAAACTGCATGTGACTCAAATCCATTTAGAACTGGGAAACAAACGCTAGCTCGCCTTACAAGAAACACACTCTGCTTTAGAGAAAAGAGCACTCTTCTACTCTACTGTGTTTCCTATAAGGCCAGAACAGTGAGCTTGCTCACAACATAAGAATGGTGCTTCCTACACACACGGGCCATATCTAGTTCAACTCTGCTTAGGAAACTGACAAGAACAGTAGCTCCTCTTCAGTCCGGTACACTGTACTTGCTCGGAACAGACGTGAGAGCTATTTGCACTATGTATAGAAAGGGGAGCGCAATAGTGACTTTCCTTACCAGAAAACAACTCTTGCTCTTAGAACCATAAACTGCATGTGATTCAAATCCATTTAGGACTGGGAAACAAACGCTAGCTCGCCTTACAAAAAACACACTCTGCTTTTGAGAAAAGAGCACTCTTCTACTCTACTGTATTTCCTATGCTGTCCGAACAGTGAGCTTGCTCAGAACATAAGAACTGTGCTTCCTACACACACGGCCATATCTAGTTCAATTCTGCTTAGGAACCTGACAAGAACAGTAGATCCTCTTCAGTCCAATACACTGTACTTGCTGGGAACAGACGCCAGTGCTATTTGTACTGTGTATGGCAATGGCAGCGCAATAGTGACTCTTCTTACCAGAAAACAACTCTTGCTCTTAGGACAAGAAATTGCATGTGATTCAACTCCATTTAGGACTGGGAAACAAACGCTAGCTCGCCTTACAAGAAACACACTCTGCTTTAGAGAAAAGAGCACTCTTCTACTCTACTGTGTTTCCTATATGGCCAGAACAGTGAGCTTGCTCAGAACAAAAGAACTGTGCTTCCTACACACGGGCCATATCTAGTTCAACTCTGCTTAAGAAACTGACAAGAACAGTAGCACCTCTTCAGTCCGATACACTGTACTTGCTGGGAACAGACGCGAGTGCTATTTGCACTGTGTATTGCAATGGGAGCGCAACAGTGACTTTCCTTACCAGAAAACAACTCTTGGTCGTAGGACCAGAAAATGCATGTGATTCAACACCATTTAGGACTGGGAAACAAATGCTAGCTCGCCTTACAAGAAACACACTCTGCTTTTGAGAAAAGAGCACTCTTCTACTCTACTGTGTTTCCTATGGGGTCTAAACAGTGAACTTGCTCAGAACAAAAGAACTGTGCTTTCTACACACACGGGCCATATCTAGTTCAACTCTGCTTAGGAAACAAACAAGAACAGTAGCTCCTCTTCACTCCAATACACTGTACTTGCTGGGAACAGACGCCAATGCTATTTGTCCTGTGTATGGCAATGGCAGTGCAATAGTGACTCTTCTTACCAGAAAACACCTCTTGCTCGTAGGACCAGAAACTGCATGTGATTCCACTACATTTAGGACTGGGAAACAAACTCTAGCTCGCTTTACAAGAAACACACTCTGCTTTAGAGAAAAGAGCATTCTTCTACTCTATTGTGTTTCCTATGGGGTCCAAACAGTGAGCTTGCTCAGAACAAAAGAACTGTGCTTCCTACACACACGGACCATATCTAGTTCAACTCTGCTTAGGAAACTGACAAGAACAGGAGCTCCTATTCAGTCCAATACACTGTACTTGCTGGGAAAAGACGTGAGTGCTATTTGCCTTGTGTAGAGCAATGGGAGCGCAATAGTGACTTTCCTTACCAGAAAAAAACTCTTGTTCGTAGGACCAGAAACTGCATGTGATCAACTTTATTTAGAACTAGGAAAAAAACTCTAGCTCGCCTTACAAAAACACACTCTGCTTTTGAGAAAAGAGCACTCTTCTACTCTACTGTGTTTCCTATAGGGCCAGAACAGTGAGCTTGCTCAGAACATAAGAACGGTGCTTCCTACACACACGGGCCATATTTGCACTATGCATGGCAAGGGGAGCGCAATAGTGACTTTCCTTACCAGAAAACAACTCTTGCTCATAGGACAAAAAACTGCATGTGACTCAACTCCATTTAGGACTGGGAAACAAACGCTAGCTCGCCTTACAAGAAACACACTCTGCTTTAGAGAAAAGAGCACTCTTCTACTCTACTGTGTTTCCTATATGGCCAGAACAGTGAGCTTGCTCAGAACAAAAGATCTGTGCTTCCTACACACGGGCCATATCTAGTTCAACTCTGCTTAAGAAACTGACAAGAACAGTAGCACCTCTTCAGTCCGATACACTGTACTTGCTGGGAACAGACGCGAGTGCTATTTGCACTGTGTATTGCAATGGGAGCGCAACAGTGACTTTCCTTTCCAGAAAACAACTCTTGGTCGTAGGACCAGAAAATGCATGTGATTCAACACCATTTAGGACTGGGAAACAAATGCTAGCTCGCCTTACAAGAAACACACTCTGCTTTTGAGAAAAGAGCACTCTTCTACTCTACTGTGTTTCCTATGGGGTCTAAACAGTGAACTTGCTCAGAACAAAAGAACTGTGCTTTCTACACACACGGGCCATATCTAGTTCAACTCTGCTTAGGAAACAAACAAGAACAGTAGCTCCTCTTCACTCCAATACACTGTACTTGCTGGGAACAGACACCAATGCTATTTGTCCTGTGTATGGCAATGGCAGTGCAATAGTGACTCTTCTTACCAGAAAACAACTCTTGCTCGTAGGACCAGAAACTGCATGTGATTCCAATCCATTTAGGACTGGGAATCAAACGCTAGCTCGCCTTACAAGAAACACACTCTGCTTTAGAGAAAACAGCACTCTTCTACTCTACTGTGTTTCCTATGGGGTCCAAACAGTGAGCTTGCTCAGAACAAAAGAACTGTGCTTCCTACACACACGGGCCATATCTAGTTCAACTCTGCTTAAGAAACTGACAAGAACAGTAGCTCCTCTTCAGTCCGATACAGTGTACTTGCTGGGAACAGACGTGAGAGCTATTGGCACTATGTATGACAAGGGTAGCGCAATAGTGACTTTCCTTAGCAGAAAATACTCTTGCTCTTAGGACCAGAAACTGCATGTGATTCAACTCCATTTAGGACTGGTAAACAAACGATAGCTCGCGTTACAAGAAACACACTCTGCTTTAGAGAAAAGAGGACTCTTCTACTCTACTGTATTTCCTATGGGGTCCAAACAGTGAGCTTGCTCAGAACAAAGAACTGTGCTTTCTCCACACACGGGCCATATGTAGTTCAACTCTGCTTAGGAAACAAACAAGAACAGTAGCTCCTCTTCACTCCAGTACACTGTACTTGCCGGGAACAGACACGAGTGCTATTTGCACTGTGTATGGCATTGGAGCACAATAGTGACTTGTCTTACCAGAAAACAACTCTTGCTCCTAGGAAAAAAAACTGCATGTGACTCAACTCCATTTAGGACTGGGAAACAAACGCTAGCTCGACTTCCAAGAAACACACTCTGCTTTTGAGAAAAGAGCACTCTTCTACTCTACTGTGTTTCCTATGTGTTCCAAAAAGTGAGCTTGCTCAGAACAAAAAAACTGTGCTTCCTACACACACGGCCATATCTAGTTCAAGTCTGCTTAGGAACCTGACAAGAACAGTAGATCCTCTTCAGTCCAATACGCTGTACTTGCTGGGAACAGACGCCAGTGCTATTTGTCCTGTGTATGGCAATGGCAGCGCAATAGTGACTCTTCTTACCAGAAAACAACTCTTGCTCGTAGGACCAGAAACTGCATGTGATTCCACTACATTTAGGACTGGGAAACAAACTCTAGCTCGCTTTACAAGAAACACACTCTGCTTTAGAGAAAAGAGCATTCTTCTACTCTATTGTGTTTCCTATGGGGTCCAAACAGTGAGCTTGCTCAGAACAAAAGAACTGTGCTTCCTACACACACGGACCATATCTAGTTCAACTCTGCTTAGGAAACTGACAAGAACAGGAGCTCCTATTCAGTCCAATACACTGTACTTGCTGGGAAAAGACGTGAGTGCTATTTGCCTTGTGTAGAGCAATGGGAGCGCAATAGTGACTTTCCTTACCAGAAAAAAACTCTTGTTCGTAGGACCAGAAACTGCATGTGATCAACTTTATTTAGGACTAGGAAAAAAACGCTAGCTCGCCTTACAAAAACACACTCTGCTTTTGAGAAAAGAGCACTCTTCTACTCTACTGTGTTTCCTATAGGGCCAGAACAGTGAGCTTGCTCAGAACATAAGAACGGTGCTTCCTACACACACGGGCCATATTTGCACTATGCATGGCAAGGGGAGCGCAATAGTGACTTTCCTTACCAGAAAACAACTCTTGCTCATAGGACAAAAAACTGCATGTGAGTCAACTCGATTTAGGACTGGGAAACAAACGCTAGCTCGCCTTACAAGAAACACATTCTGCTTTTGAGAAAAGAGCACTCTTCTACTCTACTGTGTTTCCTATGGTGTCAGAACAGTGAGCTTGCTCAGAACAAAGAACTGTGCTTCCTACACACACGGCCATATCTAGTTCATTCTGCTTAGGAACCTGACAAGAACAGTAGATCCTCTTTAGTCCAATACACTGTACTTGCTGGGAACAGACGACAGTGCTATTTGTCCTGTGTATGGCAATGGCAGCGCAATAGTGACTCTTCTTACCAGAAAACAACTCTTACTCGTAGGACCAGAAACTGCATGTGATTAAACTCCATTTAGGACTGGGAAACAAACTCTAGCTCGCTTTACAAGAAACACACTTTGCTTTTGAGAAAAGAGCACTCTTCTACTCTACTGTGTTTCCTATAGGGCCAGAACAGTGAGCTTGCTCAGAAAAAAGAACTGTGCTTCCTACACACACTGGCCATATCTAGTTCAACTCTGCTTAGGAAACTGAGAAGAACAGTAGCTCCTCTTCAGTCCAATACACTGTAATTGCTGGGAACAGATGGGAGGGCTATTGCACTGTGTATGGCAATGGGAGCACAATGGTGACTTTCCTTACCAGAAAACAACTCTTGCTCGTAGGACCAGAAACTGCATGTGATTCCACTCCATTTAGGACTGGGAAACAAACGGTAGCTCGCCTTACAAGAAACACACTCTGCTTTAGAGAAAAAAGCACTCTTCTATTCTTCTGTGTTTCCTATGGGGTCCAAACAGTGAGCTTGCTCAGAACAAAAGAACTGTGCTTCCTACAAACACGGACCATATCTAGTTCAACTCTGCTTAGTAAACTGACAAGAAGAGTAGCTCCTATTCAGTCCAATACACTGTACTTGCAGGGAACAGACGCGAGTGCTATTTGCACTGTGTATGGCATTGGAGCACAATAGTGACTTGTCTTACCAGAAAACAACTCTTGCTCCTAGGAAAAAAAACTGCATGTGACTCAACTCCATTTAGGACTGGGAAACAAACGCTAGCTCGACTTCCAAGAAACACACTCTGCTTTTGAGAAAAGAGCACTCTTCTACTCTACTGTGTTTCCTATGTGTTCCGAAAAGTGAGCTTGCTCAGAACAAAAAACTGTGCTTCCTACACACACGGCCATATCTAGTTCAAGTCTGCTTAGGAACCTGACAAGAACAGTAGATCCTCTTCAGTCCAATACGCTGTACTTGCTGGGAACAGACGCCAGTGCTCTTTGTCCTGTGTATGGCAATGGCAGCGCAATAGTGACTCTTCTTACCAGAAAACAACTCTTGCTCGTAGGACCAGAAACTGCATGTGATTCCACTACATTTAGGACTGGGAAACAAACTCTAGCTCGCATTACAAGAAACACACTCTGCTTTAGAGAAAGAGCATTCTTCTACTCTATTGTGTTTCCTATGGGGTCCAAACAGTGAGCTTGCTCAGAACAAAAGAACTGTGCTTCCTACACACACGGACCATATCTAGTTCAACTCTGCTTAGGAAACTGACAAGAACAGGAGCTCCTATTCAGTCCAATACACTGTACTTGCTGGGAAAAGACGTGAGTGCTATTTGCCTTGTGTAGAGCAATGGGAGCGCAATAGTGACTTTCCTTACCAGAAAAACACTCTTGTTCGTAGGACCAGAAACTGCATGTGATTCAACTTTATTTAGGACTAGGAAAAAAACGCTAGCTCGCCTTACAAAAACACACTCTGCTTTTGAGAAAAGAGCACTCTTCTACTCTACTGTGTTTCCTATAGGGCCAGAACAGTGAGCTTGCTCAGAACATAAGAACGGTGCTTCCTACACACACGGGCCATATTTGCACTATGTATGGCAAGGGGAGCGCAATAGTGACTTTCCTTACCAGAAAACAACTCTTGCTCATAGGACAAAAAACTGCATGTGACTCAACTCCATTTAGGACTGGGAAACAAACGCTAGCTCGCCTTACAAGAAACACATTCTGCTTTTGAGAAAAGAGCACTCTTCTACTCTACTGTGTTTCCTATGGTGTCAGAACAGTGAGCTTGCTCAGAACAAAGAGCTGTGCTTCCTACACACACGGCCATATCTAGTTCATTCTGCTTAGGAACCTGACAAGAACAGTAGATCCTCTTTAGTCCAATACACTGTACTTGCTGGGAACTGACGACAGTGCTATTTGTCCTGTGTATGGCAATGGCAGCGCAATAGTGACTCTTCTTACCAGAAAACAACTCTTACTCGTAGGACCAGAAACTGCATGTGATTAAACTCCATTTAGGACTGGGAAACAAACTCTAGCTCGCTTTACAAGAAACACAATTTGCTTTTGAGAAAAGAGCACTCTTCTACTCTACTGTGTTTCCTATAGGGCCAGAACAGTGAGCTTGCTCAGAAAAAAAGAACTGTGCTTCCTACACACACTGGCCATATCTAGTTCAACTCTGCTTAGGAAACTGAGAAGAACAGTAGCTCCTCTTCAGTCCAATACACTGTAATTGCTGGGAACAGATGGGAGGGCTATTGCACTGTGTATGGCAATGGGAGCACAATGGTGATTTTCCTTACCAGAAAACAACTCTTGCTCGTAGGACCAGAAACTGCATGTGATTCCACTCCAATTAGGACTGGGAAACAAACGGTAGCTCGCCTTCCAAGAAACACACTCTGCTTTAGAGAAAAAAGCACTCTTCTATTCTTCTGTGTTTCCTATGGGGTCCAAACAGTGAGCTTGCTCAGAACAAAAGAACTGTGCTTCCTACAAAAACGGACCATATCTAGTTCAACTCTGCTTAGTAAACTGACAAGAAGAGTAGCTCCTATTCAGTCCAATACACTGTACTTGCCGGGAACAGACGTAAGTGCTATTTGCACTGTGTATGGCATTGGAGCACAATAGTGACTTGTCTTACCAGAAAACAACTCTTGCTCCTAGGAAAAAAAACTGCATGTGACTCAACTCCATTTAGGACTGGGAAACAAACGCTAGCTCGACTTCCAAGAAACACACTCTGCTTTTGAGAAAAGAGCACTCTTCTACTCTACTGTGTTTCCTATGTGTTCCGAAAAGTGAGCTTGCTCAGAACAAAAAAACTGTGCTTCCTACACACACGGCCATATCTAGTTCAAGTCTGCTTAGGAACCTGACAAGAACAGTAGATCCTCTTCAGTCCAATACGCTGTACTTGCTGGGAACAGACGCCAGTGCTATTTGTCCTGTGTATGGCAATGGCAGCGCAATAGTGACTCTTCTTACCAGAAAACACCTCTTGCTCGTAGGAACAGAAACTGCATGTGATTCCACTACATTTAGGACTGGGAAACAAACTCTAGCTCGCTTTACAAGAAACACACTCTGCTTTAGAGAAAAGAGCATTCTTCTACTCTATTGTGTTTCCTATGGGGTCCAAACAGTGAGCTTGCTCAGAACAAAAGAACTGTGCTTCCTACACACACGGACCATATCTAGTTCAACTCTGCTTAGGAAACTGACAAGAACAGGAGGTCCTATTCAGTCCAATACACTGTTTTTGCTGGGAAAAGACGTGAGTGCTATTTGCCTTGTGTAGAGCAATGGGAGCGCAATAATGACTTTCCTTACCAGAAAAACACTCTTGTTCGTAGGACCAGAAACTGCATGTGATTCAAATTTATTTAGGACTAGGAAAAAAACGCTAGCTCGCCTTACAAAAACACACTCTGCTTTTGAGAAAAGAGCACTCTTCTACTCTACTGTGTTTCCTACAGGGCCAGAACAGTGAGCTTGCTCAGAACATAAGAACGGTGCTTCCTACACACACGGGCCATATTTGCACTATGTATGGCAAGGGGAGCGCAATAGTGACTTTCCTTACCAGAAAACAACTCTTGCTCATAGGACAAAAAACTGCATGTGACTCAACTCCATTTAGGACTGGGAAACAAACGCTAGCTCGCCTTACAAGAAACACATTCTGCTTTTGAGAAAAGAGCACTCTTCTACTCTACTGTGTTTCCTATGGTGTCAGAACAGTGAGCTTGCTCAGAACAAAGAACTGTGCTTCCTACACACACGGCCATATCTAGTTCATTCTGCTTAGGTACCTGACAAGAACAGTAGATCCTCTTTAGTCCAATACACTGTACTTGCTGGGAACAGACGACAGTGCTATTTGTCCTGTGTATGGCAATGGCAGCGCAATAGTGACTCTTCTTACCAGAAAACAACTCTTACTCGTAGGACCAGAAACTGCATGTGATTAAACTCCATTTAGGACTGGGAAACAAACTCTAGCTCGCTTTACAAGAAACACTTTGCTTTTGAGAAAAGAGCACTCTTCTACTCTACTGTGTTTCCTATAGGGCCAGAACAGTGAGCTTGCTCAGAAAAAAAGAACTGTGCTTCCTACACACACTGGCCATATCTAGTTCAACTCTGCTTAGGAAACTGAGAAGAACAGTAGCTCCTCTTCAGTCCAATACACTGTAATTGCTGGGAACAGATGGGAGGGCTATTGCACTGTGTATGGCAATGGGAGCACAATGGTGACTTTCCTTACCAGAAAACAACTCTTGCTCTTAGGACCAGAAACTGCATGTGATTCCACTCCATTTAGGACTGGGAAACAAAGGGTAGCTCGCCTTACAAGAAACACACTCTGCTTTAGAGAAAAAAGCACTCTTCTATTCTTCTGTGTTTCCTATGGGGTCCAAACAGTGAGCTTGCTCAGAACAAAAGAACTGTGCTTCCTACAAACACGGACCATATCTAGTTCAACTCTGCTTAGTAAACTGACAAGAAGAGTAGCTCCTATTCAGTCCAATACACTGTACTTGCTGGGAAAAGACGCGAGTGCTATTTGCCTTGTGTAGGGCAATGGGAGCACAATAGTGACTTTCCTTACCAGAAAAAAACTCTTGTTTGTAGGACCAGAAACTGCATGTGATTCAACGCCATTTAGGACTAGGAAACAAACGCTAGCTCGCCTTACAAAAACACACTCTGCTTTTGAGAAAAGAGCACTCTTCTACTCTACTGTGTTTCATATAGTGCCAGAAGAGTGAACTTGCTCAGAACATAAGAACTGTGCTTCCTACACACACGGCCATATCTAGTTCAATTCTGCTTAGGAACCTGACAAGAACAGTAGATCCTCTTCAGTACAATACACTGTACTTGCTGGGAACAGACGCCAGTGCTATTTGTCCTGTGTATGACAATGGCAGCGCAATAGAGACTCTTCTTACCATAAAACAACTCGTGCTCGTAGGACTAGAAACTGCATGTGATTCAACTCCATTTAGGACTGGGAAACAAACGTTAGCTCGCCTTACAAGAAACACACTCTGCTTTAGGGAAAAGAGCACACTTCTACTCTACTGTGTTTCCTATAGGGCCAGAATAGTGAGCTTGCTCAGAACAAAAGAACTGTGCTTCCTACACACGGGCCATAACTAGTTCAACTCTGCTTAGAAAACTGACAAGAACAGTAGCTTCTCTTCAGTCCGATACACTGTACTTGCTGGGAACAGACGCGAGTGCTATTTGCACTGTGTATGGCAATGGGAGCGCAATAGTGACTTTCCTTACCAGAAAACAACTCTTGCTCGTAGGACCTGAAACTGCATGTGATTCAACTCCATTTAGGACTGGGAAACAAATGCTAGCACGCCTTACAAGACACACACTCTGCTTTTGAGGAAAGAGCACTCTTCTACTCTACTCTGTTTCCTATGGGGTCTGAACAGTGAGCTTGCTCAGAACAAAAGAAGTGTGCTTTCTACACACACAGCCATATCTAGTTCAACTCTGCTTAGGAAACAAACAAGAACAGTAGCTCCTCTTCAGTCCGATACACTGTACTTGCGGGGAACAGACGCGAGTGCTATTTGCACTGTGTACGGCATTGGAGCACAATAGTGACTCGTCTTACCAGAAAAAAACTCATGCTAGTAGGACAAAAACTGCATGTGACTCAACTCCATTTAGGACTGGGAAACAAACACTAGCTCGACTTACAAGAAACACACTCTGCTTTTGAGAAAAGAGCACTCTTCTACTCTACTGGGTTTCCTAAGGGGTCCGAAAAGTGAGCTTGCTCAGAACAAAAGAACTGTGCTTCCTACACACGGCCATATCTAGTTCACTTCTGCTTAGGAACCTGCCAAGAACAGTAGATCCTCTTCAGTCCAATACACTGTACTTGCTGGGAACAGACGCCAGGGCTATTTGTCTTGTGTAAGGCAATGGCAGCGCAATAGTGACTCTTCTTACCAGAAAAAAACTCTTGCTTGTAGGACCAGAAACTGCATGTGATTCAACTCCATTTAGGACTTGGAAACAAAAGCTAGCTCACCTTACAAGAAACACAATCTGCTTTAGAGAAAAGAGCACTTTTCTACTCTACTGTGTTTCCTATAGGGCCAGAACAGTGAGCTTGCTCAGAACAAAAGAACTGTGCTTCCTACACACGGGCCATATCTAGTTCAACTCTGCTTAGGAAACTGAAAAGAACAGTACCTCCTCTTCAGTCCGATACACTGTACTTGCTTGGAACAGACGCGAGTGCTATTTGCACTGTGTATGTCAATGGGAGCACAATAGTGACTTTCTTTACCAGAAAACAACTCTTGCTCGTAAGACCAGAAACTGCATGAGATTCAACTCCATTTAGGACTGGGAAACAAATGCTAGCTCGCCTTACATGAAACACACTCTGCTTTTGAGAAAAGAGCACTCTTCTACTCTACTGTGTTTCCTATGGGGTCCGAACAGTGAGCTTGCTCAGAACAAAAGAACTGTGCTTCCTACACACACGGGCCATATCTAGTTCATCTCTGCTTAGGAAACTGACAAGAAAAATAGCTCCTCTTCCTTCCAATATACTGTACTTGCAGGGAACAGACTCGAGTCCTATTTGCACTGTGTATGGCAATTGGAGCACAATAGTGACTTGTCTTACCAGAAATCAACTCTTGCTCGTAGGACAAAAAACTGCATGTGACTCAACTCCATTTAGGACTAGGAAACAAACGTTAGCTCGACTTCCAAGAAACACACTCTGCTTTTGAGAAAAGAGCACTCTTCTACTCTACTGTGTTTCCTATAGAGCCAGAAGAGTGAACTTGCTCAGAACATTAGAACTGTGCTTCCTACACACACGGCAATATCTAGTTCAATTCTGCTTAGGAACCTGACAAGAACAGTAGATCCTCTTCTGTACAATACACTGTACTTGCTGGGAACAGACGCCAGTGCTATTTGTCCTGTGTATGGCAATGGCAGCACAATAGTGACTCTTCTTACCAGAAAACAACCCTTGCTCGTAGGATTAGAAACTGCATGTGATTCAACTCCATTTAGGACTGGGAAACAAACGCTAGCTCGACTTACAAGAAACACACTCTGCTTTAGGGAAAAGAGCACTCTTCTACTCTATTGTGTTTCCTATAGGGCCAGAACAGTGAGCTTGCTCAGAACAAAAGAACTGTGCTTCCTACACACGGGCCATAACTAGTTCAACTCTGCTTAGAAAACTGACAAGAACAGTAGCTCCTCTTCAGTCCGATACACTGTACTTGCTGGGAACAGACGCGAGTGCTATTTGCACTGTGTATGGCAATGGGAGCGCAATAGTGACTTTCCTTACCAGAAAACAACTCTTGCTCGTAGGACCAGAAACTGCATGTGATTCAACTCCATTAAGACTGGGAAACAAATGCTAGCTCGCCTTACAAGAAACACACTCTGCTTTTGAGAAAAGAGCACTCTTCTACTCTACTCTGTTTCCTATGGGGTCCGAACAGTGAGCTTGCTCAGAACAAAAGAACTGTGCTTTCTACACACACGGGCCATATCTAGTTCAACTGTGCTTAGGAAACAAACAAGAACAGTAGCTCATCTTCAGTCCGATACACTGTACTTGCGGGGAACAGACGCGAGTGCTTTTTGCACTGTGTATGGCATTGGAGCACAATAGTGACTCGTCTTACCAGAAAACAACTCTTGCTCATAGGACAAAAAACTGCATGTGACTCAACTCCATTGAAGACTGGGAAACAAACGCTAACTCGACTTACAAGAAACACAATCTGCTTTTGAGAAAAGAGCACTCTTCTACTCTACTGTGTTTCCTATGGGGTCCGAACAGTGAGCTTGCTCAGAACAAAAGAACTGTGCTTCCTACACACATGGCCATATCTAGTTCAATTATGCTTAGGAACCTGACAAGAACAGTAGATCCTCTTCAGTCCAATACACTGTACTTGCTGGGAACAGACGCCAGGGCTATTTGTCTTGTGTATGGCAATGGCAGCGCAATAGTGACTCTTCTTACCAGAAAACAACTCTTGCTTGTAGGACCAGAAACTGCATGTGATTCAACTCCATTTAGGACTGGGAAACAAAAGCTAGCTCACCTTACAAGAAACACACTCTGCTTTAGAGAAAAGAGCACTCTTCTACTCTACTGTGTTTCCTATAGGGCCAGAACAGTGAGCTTGCTCAGAACAAAAGAAATGTGCTTCCTACACACGGGCCATATCTAGTTCAACTCTGCTTAGTAAACTGACAAGAACAGTAGCTCCTATTCAATCCAATTCACTGTAATTGCTGGGAAAAGACGCGAGTGCTATTTGCCTTGTGTAGGGCAATGGGAGCGCAATAGTGACTCTTCTTACCATAAAACAACTCTTGCTCATAGGACTAAAAACTGCATGTGATTCAACTCCATTTAGGACTGGGAAACAAATGCTAGCTCGCCTAAAGAAACACACTCTGATTTAGGGAAAAGAGCACTCTTCTACTCTATTGTGTTTCCTATAGGGCCAGAACAGTGAGCTTGCTCAGAACAAAAGAACTGTGCTTCCCACAAACGGGCCATAACTATTTCAACTCTGCTTAGGAAACTGACAAGAACAGTAGCTCCTCTTCAGTCCGATACACTGTACTTGCTGGGAACAGACTCGAGTGCTATTTGCACTGTGTATGGCAATGGGAGCGCAATAGTGACTTTCCTTACCAGAAAACAACTCTTGTTCGTAGGACCAGAAACTACATGTGATTCAACTCCATTTAGGACTGGGAAACAAATGCTAGGTCGCCTTACATGAAACACACTCTGCTTTTGAGAAAAGAGCACTCTTCTACTCTACTGGGTTTCCTATGGTGTCCGAACAGTGAGCTTGCTCAGAACAAAAGAACTGTGCTTCCTACACACACGGCCATATCTAGTTCACTTCTGCTTAGGAACCTGACAAGAACAGTAGATCCTCTTCAGTCCAATACACTGTACTTGCTGGGAACAGACGCCAGTGCTATTTGTCCTGTGTATGGCAATGGCAGCACAATAGTGACTCTTCTTACCAGAAAACAACCCTTGCTCGTAGGATTAGAAACTGCATGTGATTCAACTCCATTTAGGACTGGGAAACAAACGCTAGCTCGACTTACAATAAACACACTCTGCTTTAGGGAAAAGAGCACTCTTCTACTCTTTTGTGTTTCCTATAGGGCCAGAACAGTGAGCTTGCTCAGAACAAAAGAACTGTGCTTCCTACACACGGGCCATATCTAGTTCAACTGTGTTTAAGAAACTGACAAGAACAGTAGCTCCTCTTCAGTCCGATACACTGTACTTGCTGGGAACAGACGCGAGTGCTATTTGCACTGTGTATGGCAATGGGAGCGCAATAGTGACTTTCCTTACCAGAAAACAACTCTTTCTCGTAAGACCAGAAACTTCATGTGATTCAACTCCATTTAGGACTGGGAAACAAATGCTAGCTCGCCTTACATGAAACACACTCTGCTTTTGAGAAAAGAGCACTCTTCTACTCTACTGTGTTTCCTATAGGGCCAGAATAGTGAGCTTGCTCAAAACAAAAGAACTGTGCCTCCTACACATGGGCCATATCTAGTTCAACTCTGCTTAGGAACCTGACAAAAAGAGTAGATCCTCTTCAGTCCAATACACTGTACTTGCTGGGAACAGACGCCAGTGCTATTTGTCCTGTGTATGGCAATGGCAGCACAATAGTGACTCTTCTTACCAGAAAACAACTCTTGCTCGTAGGACCAGAAACTGCATGTGATTCCACCCCATTTAGGACTGGGAAACAAACTCTAGCTCGCTTTACCAGAAACACACTCTGCTTTTGAGAAAAGAGCACTCTTCTACTCTACTGTGTTTCCTATAGGGCCAGAACAGTGAGCTTGCTCAGAACAAAAGAACTGTGCTTCCTACACACGGGCCATAACTAGTTCAACTCTGCTTAGGAAACTGACAAGAACAGTAGCTGTTCTTCAGTCCGATACACTCTACTTCCTGGGAACAGACGCGAGGGCTATTTGCACTGTGTATGGCAATTGGAGCACAATAGTGACTTGACTTACCAGAAAACAACTCTTGCTAGTAGGACAAAAAACTGCATGTGACTCAACTCCATTTAGGACTGGGAAAGAAATGCTAGCTCGACTTCCAAGAAACACACTCTGCTTTTGAGAAAAGAGCACTCTTCTACTCTACTGTGTTTCCTATGGGGTCTAAACTGTGAGCTTGCTCAGAACAAAAGAACTGTGCTTCCTACACACGCGGGCCATATCTAGTTCAACTCTGCTTAGGAAACTGACAAGAACAGTAGCTCCTCTTCAGTCCGATACACTGTACTTGCTGGGAACAGACGTGAGAGCTATTTGCACTATGTATGGCAAGGGGAGCACAATAGTGACTTTCCTTACCAGAAAACAACTCTTGCTCTTAGGACCAGAAACTGCATGTGATTCAACTCCATTTAGGACTGGGAAACAAACGCAAGCTCGCCTTACAAGAAACACACTCTGCTTTAGAGAAAAGAGCACTCTTCTACTCTAGTGTGTTTCCTATGGTGTCCGAACAGTGAGCTTGCTCTTAACAAAAGAACTGTGCTTCCTACATACACGGCCATATCTAGTTCAATTCTGCTTAGGAACCTGACGAGAACAGTAGATCCTCTTCAGTCCAATACACTGTACTTGCTGGGAACAGACGCCAGTGCTATTTGTCCTATGTATGGCAATGGCAGCGCAATAGTGACTCTTCTTACCAGAAAACAACTCTTGCTCGTAGGACTAGAAACTGCATGTGATTCAACTCCATTTAGGACTGGGAAACAAACGCTAGCTCGCCTTACAAGAAACACACTCTGCTTTAGAGTAAAGAGCACTCTTCCACTCTACTGTGTTTCCTATAGGGCCAGAACAGTGAGCTTGCTCAGAACAAAAGAACTGTGCTTCCTACACACGGGCCATAACTAGTTCAACTCTGCTTAGGAAACTGACAAGAACAGTAGCTCCTCTTCAGTCCGATACACTGTACTAGCTGGGAACAGACGCGAGTGCTATTTGCACTGTGTATGGCAATGGCAGCGCAATAGTGACTCTTCTTACCAGAAAACAACTCTTGCTCGTAGGACTAGAAACTGCATGTGATTCAACTCCATTTAGGACCGGGAAACAAACGCTAGCTCGCCTTACAAGAAACACACTCTGCTTTAGAGTAAAGAGCACTCTTCCACTCTACTGTGTTTCCTATAGTGCCAGAACAGTGAGCTTGCTCAGAACAAAAGAACTGTGCTTCCTACACACGGGCCATAACTAGTTCAACTCTGCTTAGGAAACTGACAAGAACAGTAGCTCCTCTTCAGTCCAATACACTGTACTAGCTGGGAAAAGACGCGAGTGCTATTTGCACTGTGTATGGCAATGGGAGCGCAATAGTGACTTTCCTTACCAGAAAACAACTCTTGATTGTAGGACCAGAAACTGCATATGATCAACTCCATTTAGGACTGGGAAACAAATGCTAGCTAGCCTTACATGAAACACACTCTGCTTTTGAGAAAAGAGCACTCTTCTACTCTACTGTGTTTCCTATCGGGTCCAAACAGTGAGCTTGCTCAGAACAAAAGAACTGTGCTTCCTACACACAAGGGCCATATCTAGTTCAACTCTGCTAGGAAACCAAAAAGAACAGTAGCTCCTCTTCAGTCCAATACACTGTACTTGCGGGGAACAGACGCGAGTGCTATTTGCACTGTGTATGGCATTGGAGCACAATAGTGACTTGTATTACCAGAAAACAACTCCTGCTCATAGGACCAGAAACTGCATGTGATTCCACTCCATTTAGGACTGGGAAACAAACGCTAGCTCGCCTTACAAGAAACACATTCTGCTTTAGAGAAAAGAGCACTCTTCTACTCTACTGTGTTTCCTATGGGGTCCAAACAGTGAGCTTGCTCAGAACAAAAGAACTGTGCTTCCTACACACGCGGGCCATATCTAGTTCAACTCTGCTTAGGAAACTGACAGGAACAGTAGCTCCTCTTCAGTCCGATACTCTGTAATTGCTGGGAACAGACGAGAGAGCTATTTGCACTATGTATGGCAAGGAGAGCACAATAGTGACTTTCCTTACCAGAAAACAACTCTTGCTCTTAGGACCAGAAACTGCATGTGATTCAACTCCATTTAGGACTGGGAAACAAACGCTAGCTCGTCTTACAAGAAACACACTCTGCTTTAGAGAAAAGAGCACTCTTCTACTCTACTGTGTTTCCTATGGTGTCAGAACAGTGAGCTTGCTCAGAACAAAAGAACTGTGCTTCCTACACACACGGGCCATAACTAGTTCAACTCTGCTTAGGAAACTGACAAGAACAGTAGCTGTTCTTCAGTCCGATACACTGTACTTGCTGGGAACAGACGCGAGGGCTATTTGCACTGTGTATGGCAATTGGAGCACAATAGTGACTTGACTTACCAGAAAACAACTCTTGCTCGTAGGACAAAAAACTGCATGTGACTCAACTCCATTTAGGACTGGGAAAGAAACGCTAGCTCGACTTCCAAAAAACACACTCTGCTTTTGAGAAAAGAGCACTCTTCTACTCTACTGTGTTTCCTATGGGGTCTAAACTGTGAGCTTGCTCAGAACAAAAGAACTGTGCTTCCTACACGCACGGACCATATCTAGTTCAATTCTGCTTAGTAAACTGACAAGAACAGTAGCTCCTATTCAGTCCAATACACTGTACTTGCTGGGAAAAGACGCGAGTGCTATTTGCCTTGTAAAGGGCAATGGGAGCGCAATAGTGACTTTCCTTACCAGAAAACAACTCTTGTTCATAGGACCAGAAACTGCATGTGATTCAACTCCATTTAGGACTAGGAAACAAACGCTAGCTCGCCTTACAAAAACACACTCTGCTTTTGAGAAAAGAGCACTCTTCTACTATACTGTGTTTACCTATGTGTTCCGAAAAGTGAGCTTGCTCAGAACAAAAAAACTGTGCTTCCTACACACACGGCCATATCTAGTTCATGTCTGCTTAGGAACCTGACAAAAACAGTAGATCCTCTTCAGTTCAATACACTGTACTTGCTGGGAACAGACGCCAGTGCTATTTGTCCTGTGTATGGCAATGGCAGCGCAATAGTGACTCTTCTTACCAGAAAACAAATCTTGCTCGTAGGACCAGAAACTGCATGTGATTCCACTCCATTTAGGACTGGGAAACAAACTCTAGCTCGCTTTACAAGAAACACACTCTGCTTTTGAGAAAAGAGCACTCTTCTACTCTTCTGTGTTTCCTATAGGGCCAGAACAGTGAGCTTGCTCAGAAAAAAAGAACTGTGCTTCCTACACATGCGGGCCATATCTAGTTCAACTCTGCTTAGGAAACTGACAAGAACAGTAGCTCCTCTTCAGTCCGATACACTGTACTTGCTGGGAACAGATGTGAGAGCTATTTGCACTATGTATGGCAAGGGGAGCACAATAGTGACTTTCCTTACCAGAAAACAACTCTTGCTCTTAGGACCAGAAACTGCATGTGATTCATCTCCATTTAGGACTGGGAACAAACGCAAGCTCACCTTACAAGAAACACACTCTGCTTTAGAGAAAAGAGCACTCTTCTACTCTACTGTGTTTCCTATGGTGTCCGAACAGTGAGCTTGCTCTTAACAAAAGAACTGTGCTTCCTACATACACGGCCATATCTAGTTCAATTCTGCTTAGGAACCTGACGAGAACAGTAGATCCTCTTCAGTCCAATGCACTGTACTTGCTGGGAACAGACGCCAGTGCTATTTGTCCTATGTATGGCAATGGCAGCGCAATAGTGACTCTTCTTACCAGAAAACAACTCTTGCTCGTAGGACTAGAAACTGCATGTGATTCAACTCCATTTAGGACTGGGAAACAAACGCTAGCTCGCCTTACAAGAAACACACTCTGCTTTAGAGTAAAGAGCACTCTTCCACTCTACTGTGTTTCCTATAGGGCCAGAAGTGTGAGCTTGCTCAGAACAAAAGAACTGTGCTTCCTACACACGGGCCATAACTAGTTCAACTCTGCTTAGGAAACTGACAAGAACAGTAGCTCCTCTTCAGTCCGATACACTGTACTAGCTGGGAACAGACGCGAGTGCTATTTGCACTGTGTATGGCAATGGCAGCGCAATAGTGACTCTTCTTACCAGAAAACAACTCTTGCTCGTAGGACTAGAAACTGCATGTGATTCAACTCCATTTAGGACTGGGAAACAAACGCTAGCTCGCCTTACAAGAAACACACTCTGCTTTAGAGTAAAGAGCACTCTTCCATTCTACTGTGTTTCCTATAGTGCCAGAACAGTGAGCTTGCTCAGAACAAAAGAACTGTGCTTCCTACACACGGGCCATAACTAGTTCAACTCGGCTTAGGAAACTGACAAGAACAGTAGCTCCTCTTCAGTCCAATACACTGTACTAGCTGGGAAAAGACGCGAGTGCTATTTGCACTGTGTATGGCAATGGGAGCGCAATAGTGACTTTCCTTACCAGAAAACAACTCTTGATCGTAGGACCAGAAACTGCATATGATCAACTCCATTTAGGACTGGGAAACAAATGCTAGCTAGCCTTACATGAAACACACTCTGCTTTTGAGAAAAGAGCACTCTTCTACTCTACTGTGTTTCCTATGGGGTCCAAACAGTGAGCTTGCTCAGAACAAAAGAACTGTGCTTCCTACACGCACGGACCATATCTAGTTCAATTCTGCTTAGAAAACTGACAAGAACAGTAGCTCCTATTCAGTCCAATACACTGTACTTGTTGGGAAATGACGCGAGTGTTATTTGCCTAGTAAAGGGCAATGGGAGCGCAATAGTGACTTTCCTTACCAGAAAACAACTCTTGTTCATAGGACCAGAAACTGCATGTGATTCAACTCCATTTAGGACTAGGAAACAAACGCTAGCTCGCCTTACAAAAACACACTCTGCTTTTGAAAAAAGAGCACTCTTCTACTCTACTGTGTTTCCTATGTGTTCCGAAAAGTGAGCTTGCTCAGTACAAAAGAACTGTGCTTCCTACACACACGGCCATATCTAGTTCAATTCTGCTTAGGAACCTGACAAGAACAGTAGATCCTCTACAGTCCAATACACTGTACTTGCTGGGAACAGACGCCAGTGCTATTAGTCCTGTGTATGGCAATGGCAGCGCAATAGTGACTTGTCTTACCAGAAAACAACTCCTGCTCATAGGACCAGAAACTGCATGTGATTCAACTCCATTTAGGACTGGGAAACAAACGCTAGCTCGCCTTACAAGAAACACATTCTGCTTTAGAGAAAAGAGCACTCTTCTACTCTACTGTGTTTCCTATGGGGTCCAAACAGTGAGCTTGCTCAGAACAAAAGAACTGTGCTTCCTACACACGCGGGCCATATCTAGTTCAACTCTGCTTAGGAAACTGACAGGAACAGTAGCTCCTCTTCAGTCCGATACTCTGTAATTGCTGGGAACAGACGAGAGAGCTATTTGCACTATGTATGGCAAGGAGAGCACAATAGTGACTTTCCTTACCAGAAAACAACTCTTGCTCTTAGGACCAGAAACTGCATGTGATTCAACTCCATTTAGGACTGGGAAACAAACGCTAGCTCGTCTTACAAGAAACACACTCTGCTTTAGAGAAAAGAGCACTCTTCTACTCTACTGTGTTTCCTATGGTGTCAGAACAGTGAGCTTGCTCAGAACAAAAGAACTGTGCTTCCTACACACACGGCCATATCTAGTTCAATTCTGCTTAGGAACCTGACAAGAACAGTAGATCCTCTTCAGTCCAATACACTGTACTTGCTGGGAACAGACGCCAGTGCTATTTGTCCTATGTATGGCAATGGCAGCGCAATAGTGACTCTTCTTACCAGAAAACAACTCTTGCTCGTAGGACTAGAAACTGCATGTGATTCAACTCCTTTTAGGACTGGGAAACAAACGCTAGCTCGATTACAAGAAAAACACTCTGCTTTAGAGAAAAGAGCACTCTTCCACTCTACTGTGTTTCCTATAGGGCCAGAACAGTGAGCTTGCTCAGAACAAAAGAACTGTGCTTCCTACACACGGGCCATAACTAGTTCAACTCTGCTTAGGAAACTGACAAGAACAGTAGCTCCTCTTCAGTCCGATACACTGTACTTGCTGGGAACAGACGCGAGTGCTATTTGCACTGTGTATGGCAATGGGAGCACAATAGTGACTTTCCTTACTAGAAAACAAGTCTTGATCGTAGGACCAGAAACTGCATATGATCAACTCCATTTAGGACTGTGAAACAAATGCTAGCTCGCCTTACATGAAACACACTCTGCTTTTGAGAAAAGAGCACTCTTCTACTCTACTGTGTTTCCTATGGGGTCCAAACAGTGAGCTTGCTCAGAACAAAAGAACTGTGCTTTCTACAAACACGGACCATATCTAGTTCAATTCTGCTTAGAAAACTGACAAGAACAGTAGCTCCTATTCAGTCCAATACATTGTACTTGCTGGGAAAAGACGCGAGTGCTATTTGCCTTGTAAAGGGCAATGGGAGCGCAATAGTGACTTTCCTTACCAAAAAACAACTCTTGTTCATAGGACCAGAAACTGCATGTGATTCAACTCCATTTAGGACTAGGAAACAAACGCTAGCTCGCCTTACAAAAACACACTCTGCTTTTGAGAAAAGAGCACTCTTCTACTCTACTGTGTTTCCTATGTGTTCCGAAAAGTGAGCTTGCTCAGAACAAAAGAACTGTGCTTCCTACACACACGGCCATATCTAGTTCAATTCTGCTTAGGAACCTGACAAGAACAGTAGATCCTCTACAGTCCAATACACTGTACTTGCTGGGAACAGACGCCAGTGCTATTAGTCCTGTGTATGGCAATGGCAGCGCAATAGTGACTCTTCTTACTAGAAAACAACTCTTGCTCGTAGGACCAGAAACTGCATGTGATTCAACTCCATTTAGGACTGGGAAACAAAAGCTAGCTTGCCTTACATGAAACACACTCTGCATTTGAGAAAAGAGCACTCTTCTACTCTATTGTGTTTCCTATCGGATCCGAACAGTGAGCTTGCTCAGAACAAAAAAACTGTACTTCCTACTCACACGGCCATATCTAGTTCAACTCTGCTTAGGAAACTGACAAGAAAAATAGCTCCTCTTCCTTCCAATATACTGTACTTGCAGGGAACAGACTCGAGTCCTATTTGCACTGTGTATGGCAATTGGAGCACAATAGTGACTTGTCTTACAAGAAAACAACTCTTGCTCATAGGACAAAAAACTGCATGTGACTCAACTCCTTTTAGGAGTAGGAAACAAACGCTAGCTCGACTTCCAAGAAACACACTCTGCTTTTGAGAAAAGAGCACTCTTCTACTCTACTGTGTTTCCTATAGAGCCAGAAGAGTGAACTTGCTCAGAACATTAGAACTGTGCTTCCTACACACACGGCAATATCTAGTTCAATTCTGCTTAGGAACCTGACAATAACAGTAGATCCTCTGCTGTACAATACACTGTACTTGCTGGGACCAGACGCCAGTGCTATTTGTCCTGTGTATGGCAATGGCAGCGCAATAGTGACTCTTCTTACCATAAAAAAACCCTTGCTCGTAGGATTAGAAACTGCATGTGATTCAACTCCATTTAGGTCTGGGAAACAAACGCTAGCTTGACTTAAAAGAAACACACTCTGCTTTAGGGAAAAGAGCAATCTTCTACTCTATTGTGTTTCCTATAGGGCCAGAACAGTGAGCTTGCTCAGAACAAAAGAACTGTGCTTCCTACACACGGGCCATAACTAGTTCAACTCTGCTTAGAAAACTGAAAAGAACAGTAGCTCCTCTTCAGTCCGATACACTGTACTTGCTGGGAACAGACGCGAGTGCTATTTACACTGTGTATGGCAATGGAAGCACAATAGTGACTTTCCTTACCAGAAAACAACTCTTGCTCGTAGGACCAGAAACTGCATGTGATTCAACTCCATTTAGGACTGGGAAACAAATGCTAGCTCGCCTTACAAGAAACACACTC
This sequence comes from Peromyscus eremicus, assembly GCF_949786415.1. Lineage (NCBI taxonomy): Eukaryota > Metazoa > Chordata > Mammalia > Rodentia > Cricetidae > Peromyscus > Peromyscus eremicus. The sequence continues at coordinate 12,301 of NW_026735746.1, read as the reverse complement.
TGCTTTTGAGAAAAGAGCACTCTTCTACTCTACTCTGTTTCCTATGGGGTCCGAACAGTGAGCTTGCTCAGAACAAAAGAACTGTGCTTTCTACACACACGGGCCATATCTAGTTCAACTCTGCTTAGGAAACAAACAAGAACAGTAGCTCCTCTTCAGTCCGATACACTGTACTTGCTTGGAACAGACGCGAGTGCTATTTGCACTGTGTATGTCAATGGGAGCGCAATAGTGACTTTCTTTACCAGAAAACAACTCTTGCTCGTAAGAACAGAAACTGCATGAGATTCAACTCCATTTAGGACTGGGAAACAAATGCTAGCTCGCCTTACATGAAACACACTCTGCTTTTGAGAAAAGAGCACTCTTCTACTCTACTGTGTTTCCTATGGGGTCCGAACAGTGAGCTTGCTCAGAACAAAAGAACTGTGCTTCCTACACACACGGGCCATATCTAGTTCAACTCTGCTTAGGAAACTGACAAGAACAGTAGCTGTTCTTCCTTCCAAGACACTGTACTTGCAGGAAACAGACGCGAGTGCTATTTGCACTGTGTACGGCAATTGGAGCACAATAGTGACTTGTCTTACCAGAAAACAACTCTTGCTCGTAGGACAAAAAACTGCATGTGACTCAACTCCATTTAGGACTAGGAAACAAACGCTAGCTCGACTTCCAAGAAACACACTCTGCTTTTGAGAAAAGAGCACTCTTCTACTCTACTGTGTTTCCTATAGAGCCAGAAGAGTGAACTTGCTCAGAACATTAGAACTGTGCTTCCTACACACACGGCCATATCTAGTTCAATTCTGCTTAGGAACCTGACAAGAACAGTAGATCCTCTTCTGTACAATACACTGTACTTGCTGGGAACAGACGCCAGTGCTATTTGTCCTGTGTATGGCAAAGGCAGCGCAATAGTGTCTCTTCTTACCATAAAACAACCCTTGCTTGTAGGATTAGAAACTGCATGTGGTTCAACTCCATTTAGGACTGGGATACAAACGCTAGCTCGACTTACAATAAACACACTCTGCTTTAGGGAAAAGAGCACTCTTCTACTCTATTGTGTTTCCTATAGGGCCAGAACAGTGAGCTTGCTCAGAACAAAAGAACTGTGCTTCCTACACACACGGATAATATCTAGATCAACTCTGCTTAGGAAACTGACAAGAACAGGAGGTCCTCTTCAGTCCGATACACTGTACTTGCTGGGAACAGGGGCGAGTGCTATTTGCCTTGTGTAGGGCAATGGGAGCGCAATAGTGACTCTTCTTACCATAAAACAACTCTTGCTTGTAGGACTAGAAACTGCATGTGATTCAACTCCATTTAGGACTGGGAAACAAACGCTAGCTCGCCTTAAAGAAACACACTCTGCTTTAGGGAAAAGAGCAGTCTTCTACTCTATTGTGTTTCCTATAGGGCCAGAACAGTGAGCCTGCTCAGAACAAAAGAACTGTGCTTCCCACACACGGGCCATAACTATTTCAACTCTGCTTAGGAAACTGACAAGAACAGTAGCTCCTCTTCAGTCCGATACACTGTATTTGCTGGGAACAGACTCGAGTGCTATTTGCACTGTGTATGGCAATGGGAGCGCAATAGTGACTTTCCTTACCAGAAAACAACTCTTGCTCGTAGGACCAGAAACTGCATGTGATTCAACTCCATTTAGTACTGGGAAACAAATGCTAGCTCGCCTTACATGAAACACACTCTGCTTTTCAGAAAAGAGCACTCTTCTACTCTACTGGGTTTCCTATGGTGTCCGAACAGTGAGCTTGCTCAGAACAAAAGAACTGTGCTTCCTACACACACGGCCATATCTAGTTCACTTCTGCTTAGGAACCTGACAAGAACAGTAGATCCTCTTCAGTCCAATACACTGTACTTGCTGGGAACAGACGCCAGTGCTATTTGTCCTGTGTATGTCAATGGCAGCACAATAGTGACTCTTCTTACCATAAAACAACCCTTGGTCGTAGGATTAGAAACTGCATGTGATTCAACTCCATTTAGGACTGGGAAACAAACGCTAGCTCGACTTACAATAAATACACTCTGCTTTAGGGAAAAGAGCACTCTTCTACTCTATTGTGTTTCCTATGGGGCCAGAACAGTGAGCTTGCTCAGAACAAAAGAACTGTGCTTCCTACACACGGGCCATATCTAGTTCAACTGTGCTTAAGAAACTGACAAGAACAGTAGCTCCTCTTCAGTCCGATACACTGTACTTGCTGGGAACAGACGCAAGTGCTATTTGCACTGTGTATGGCAATGGGAGCGCAATAGTGACTTTCCTTACCAGAAAACAACTCTTGATTGTAGGACCAGAAACTGCATATGATCAACTCCATTTAGGACTGGGAAACAAATGCTAGCTAGCCTTACATGAAACACACTCTGCTTTTGAGAAAAGAGCACTCTTCTACTCTACTGTGTTTCCTATGGGGTCCAAACAGTGAGCTTGCTCAGAACAAAAGAACTGTGCTTCCTACACGCACGGACCATATCTAGTTCAATTCTGCTTAGAAAACTGACAAGAACAGTAGCTCCTATTCAGTCCAATACACTGTACTTGCTGGGAAAAGACGCGAGTGTTATTTGCCTTGTAAAGGGCAATGGGAGCGCAATAGTGACTTTCCTTACCAGAAAACAACTCTTGTTCATAGGACCAGAAACTGCATGTGATTCAACTCCATTTAGGACTAGGAAACAAACGCTAGCTCGCCTTACAAAAACACACTCTGCTTTTGAGAAAAGAGCACTCTTCTACTCTACTGTGTTTCCTATGTGTTCCGAAAAGTGAGCTTGCTCAGAACAAAAGAACTGTGCTTCCTACACACACGGCCATATCTAGTTCAATTCTGCTTAGGAACCTGACAAGAACAGTATATCCTCTACAGTCCAATACACTGTACTTGCTGGGAACAGACGCCAGTGCTATTAGTCCTGTGTATGGCAATGGCAGCGCAATAGTGACTCTTCTTACCAGAAAACAACTCTTGCTCGTAGGACCAGATACTGCATGTGATTCAACTCCATTTAGGACTGGGAAACAAATGCTAGCTCGCCTTACATGAAACACACTCTGCATTTGAGAAAAGAGCACTCTTCTACTCTATTGTGTTTCCTATCGGGTCCAAACAGTGAGCTTGCTCAGAACAAAAGAACTGTGCTTCCTACACACAAGGGCCATATCTAGTTCAACTCTGCTAGGAAACCAAAAAGAACAGTAGCTCCTCTTCAGTCCAATACACTGTACTTGCGGGGAACAGACGCGAGTGCTATTTGCACTGTGTATGGCATTGGAGCACAATAGTGACTTGTATTACCAGAAAACAACTCCTGCTCATAGGACCAGAAACTGCATGTGATTCCACTCCATTTAGGACTGGGAAACAAACGCTAGCTCGCCTTACAAGAAACACATTCTGCTTTAGAGAAAAGAGCACTCTTCTACTCTACTGTGTTTCCTATGGGGTCCAAACAGTGAGCTTGCTCAGAACAAAAGAACTGTGCTTCCTACACACGCGGGCCATATCTAGTTCAACTCTGCTTAGGAAACTGACAGGAACAGTAGCTCCTCTTCAGTCCGATACTCTGTAATTGCTGGGAACAGACGAGAGAGCTATTTGCACTATGTATGGCAAGGAGAGCACAATAGTGACTTTCCTTACCAGAAAACAACTCTTGCTCTTAGGACCAGAAACTGCATGTGATTCAACTCCATTTAGGACTGGGAAACAAACGCTAGCTCGTCTTACAAGAAACACACTCTGCTTTAGAGAAAAGAGCACTCTTCTACTCTACTGTGTTTCCTATGGTGTCAGAACAGTGAGCTTGCTCAGAACAAAAGAACTGTGCTTCCTACACACACGGGCCATAACTAGTTCAACTCTGCTTAGGAAACTGACAAGAACAGTAGCTGTTCTTCAGTCCGATACACTGTACTTGCTGGGAACAGACGCGAGGGCTATTTGCACTGTGTATGGCAATTGGAGCACAATAGTGACTTGACTTACCAGAAAACAACTCTTGCTCGTAGGACAAAAAACTGCATGTGACTCAACTCCATTTAGGACTGGGAAAGAAACGCTAGCTCGACTTCCAAAAAACACACTCTGCTTTTGAGAAAAGAGCACTCTTCTACTCTACTGTGTTTCCTATGGGGTCTAAACTGTGAGCTTGCTCAGAACAAAAGAACTGTGCTTCCTACACGCACGGACCATATCTAGTTCAATTCTGCTTAGTAAACTGACAAGAACAGTAGCTCCTATTCAGTCCAATACACTGTACTTGCTGGGAAAAGACGCGAGTGCTATTTGCCTTGTAAAGGGCAATGGGAGCGCAATAGTGACTTTCCTTACCAGAAAACAACTCTTGTTCATAGGACCAGAAACTGCATGTGATTCAACTCCATTTAGGACTAGGAAACAAACGCTAGCTCGCCTTACAAAAACACACTCTGCTTTTGAGAAAAGAGCACTCTTCTACTATACTGTGTTTACCTATGTGTTCCGAAAAGTGAGCTTGCTCAGAACAAAAAAACTGTGCTTCCTACACACACGGCCATATCTAGTTCATGTCTGCTTAGGAACCTGACAAAAACAGTAGATCCTCTTCAGTTCAATACACTGTACTTGCTGGGAACAGACGCCAGTGCTATTTGTCCTGTGTATGGCAATGGCAGCGCAATAGTGACTCTTCTTACCAGAAAACAAATCTTGCTCGTAGGACCAGAAACTGCATGTGATTCCACTCCATTTAGGACTGGGAAACAAACTCTAGCTCGCTTTACAAGAAACACACTCTGCTTTTGAGAAAAGAGCACTCTTCTACTCTTCTGTGTTTCCTAAAGGGCCAGAACAGTGAGCTTGCTCAGAAAAAAAGAACTGTGCTTCCTACACATGCGGGCCATATCTAGTTCAACTCTGCTTAGGAAACTGACAAGAACAGTAGCTCCTCTTCAGTCCGATACACTGTACTTGCTGGGAACAGATGTGAGAGCTATTTGCACTATGTATGGCAAGGGGAGCACAATAGTGACTTTCCTTACCAGAAAACAACTCTTGCTCTTAGGACCAGAAACTGCATGTGATTCATCTCCATTTAGGACTGGGAACAAACGCAAGCTCACCTTACAAGAAACACACTCTGCTTTAGAGAAAAGAGCACTCTTCTACTCTACTGTGTTTCCTATGGTGTCCGAACAGTGAGCTTGCTCTTAACAAAAGAACTGTGCTTCCTACATACACGGCCATATCTAGTTCAATTCTGCTTAGGAACCTGACGAGAACAGTAGATCCTCTTCAGTCCAATGCACTGTACTTGCTGGGAACAGACGCCAGTGCTATTTGTCCTATGTATGGCAATGGCAGCGCAATAGTGACTCTTCTTACCAGAAAACAACTCTTGCTCGTAGGACTAGAAACTGCATGTGATTCAACTCCATTTAGGACTGGGAAACAACGCTAGCTCGCCTTACAAGAAACACACTCTGCTTTAGAGTAAAGAGCACTCTTCCACTCTACTGTGTTTCCTATAGGGCCAGAAGTGTGAGCTTGCTCAGAACAAAAGAACTGTGCTTCCTACACACGGGCCATAACTAGTTCAACTCTGCTTAGGAAACTGACAAGAACAGTAGCTCCTCTTCAGTCCGATACACTGTACTAGCTGGGAACAGACGCGAGTGCTATTTGCACTGTGTATGGCAATGGCAGCGCAATAGTGACTCTTCTTACCAGAAAACAACTCTTGCTCGTAGGACTAGAAACTGCATGTGATTCAACTCCATTTAGGACTGGGAAACAAACGCTAGCTCGCCTTACAAGAAACACACTCTGCTTTAGAGTAAAGAGCACTCTTCCATTCTACTGTGTTTCCTATAGTGCCAGAACAGTGAGCTTGCTCAGAACAAAAGAACTGTGCTTCCTACACACGGGCCATAACTAGTTCAACTCGGCTTAGGAAACTGACAAGAACAGTAGCTCCTCTTCAGTCCAATACACTGTACTAGCTGGGAAAAGACGCGAGTGCTATTTGCACTGTGTATGGCAATGGGAGCGCAATAGTGACTTTCCTTACCAGAAAACAACTCTTGATCGTAGGACCAGAAACTGCATATGATCAACTCCATTTAGGACTGGGAAACAAATGCTAGCTAGCCTTACATGAAACACACTCTGCTTTTGAGAAAAGAGCACTCTTCTACTCTACTGTGTTTCCTATGGGGTCCAAACAGTGAGCTTGCTCAGAACAAAAGAACTGTGCTTCCTACACGCACGGACCATATCTAGTTCAATTCTGCTTAGAAAACTGACAAGAACAGTAGCTCCTATTCAGTCCAATACACTGTACTTGTTGGGAAATGACGCGAGTGTTATTTGCCTTGTAAAGGGCAATGGGAGCGCAATAGTGACTTTCCTTACCAGAAAACAACTCTTGTTCATAGGACCAGAAACTGCATGTGATTCAACTCCATTTAGGACTAGGAAACAAACGCTAGCTCGCCTTACAAAAACACACTCTGCTTTTGAAAAAAGAGCACTCTTCTACTCTACTGTGTTTCCTATGTGTTCCGAAAAGTGAGCTTGCTCAGTACAAAAGAACTGTGCTTCCTACACACACGGCCATATCTAGTTCAATTCTGCTTAGGAACCTGACAAGAACAGTAGATCCTCTACAGTCCAATACACTGTACTTGCTGGGAACAGAACGCCAGTGCTATTAGTCCTGTGTATGGCAATGGCAGCGCAATAGTGACTTGTCTTACCAGAAAACAACTCCTTGCTCATAGGACCAGAAACTGCATGTGATTCAATTCCATTTAGGACTGGGAAACAAACGCTAGCTCGCCTTACAAGAAACACATTCTGCTTTAGAGAAAAGAGCACTCTTCTACTCTACTGTGTTTCCTATGGGGTCCAAACAGTGAGCTTGCTCAGAACAAAAGAACTGTGCTTCCTACACACGCGGGCCATATCTAGTTCAACTCTGCTTAGGAAACTGACAGGAACAGTAGCTCCTCTTCAGTCCGATTACTCTGTAATTGCTGGGAACAGACGAGAGAGCTATTTGCACTATGTATGGCAAGGAGAGCACAATAGTGACTTTCCTTACCAGAAAACAACTCTTGCTCTTAGGACCAGAAACTGCATGTGATTCAACTCCATTTAGGACTGGGAAACAAACGCTAGCTCGTCTTACAAGAAACACACTCTGCTTTAGAGAAAAGAGCACTCTTCTACTCTACTGTGTTTCCTATGGTGTCAGAACAGTGAGCTTGCTCAGAACAAAAGAACTGTGCTTCCTACACACACGGCCATATCTAGTTCAATTCTGCTTAGGGAACCTGACAAGAACAGTAGATCCTCTTCAGTCCAATACACTGTACTTGCTGGGAACAGACGCCAGTGCTATTTGTCCTATGTATGGCAATGGCAGCGCAATAGTGACTCTTCTTACCAGAAAACAACTCTTGCTCGTAGGACTAGAAACTGCATGTGATTCAACTCCTTTTAGGACTGGGAAACAAACGCTAGCTCGATTACAGAAAAAACACTCTGCTTTAGAGAAAAGAGCACTCTTCCACTCTACTGTGTTTCCTATAGGGCCAGAACAGTGAGCTTGCTCAGAACAAAAGAACTGTGCTTCCTACACACGGGCCATAACTAGTTCAACTCTGCTTAGGAAACTGACAAGAACAGTAGCTCCTCTTCAGTCCGATACACTGTACTTGCTGGGAACAGACGCGAGTGCTATTTGCACTGTGGTATGGCAATGGGAGCACAATAGTGACTTTCCTTACTAGAAAACAAGTCTTGATCGTAGGACCAGAAACTGCATATGATCAACTCCATTTAGGACTGTGAAACAAATGCTAGCTCGCCTTACATGAAACACACTCTGCTTTGAGAAAAGAGCACTCTTCTACTCTACTGTGTTTCCTTATGGGGTCCAAACAGTGAGCTTGCTCAGAACAAAAGAACTGTGCTTCCTACAAACACGGACCATATCTAGTTCAATTCTGCTTAGAAAACTGACAAGAACAGTAGCTCCTATTCAGTCCAATACATTGTACTTGCTGGGAAAAGACGCGAGTGCTATTTGCCTTGTAAAGGGCAATGGGAGCGCAATAGTGACTTTCCTTACCAAAAAACAACTCTTGTTCATAGGACCAGAAACTGCATGTGATTCAACTCCATTTAGGACTAGGAAACAAACGCTAGCTCGCCTTACAAAAACACACTCTGCTTTTGAGAAAGAGCACTCTTCTACTCTACTGTGTTTCCTATGTGTTCCGAAAAGTGAGCTTGCTCAGAACAAAAGAACTGTGCTTCCTACACACACGGCCATATCTAGTTCAATTCTGCTTAGGAACCTGACAAGAACAGTAGATCCTCTACAGTCCAATACACTGTACTTGCTGGGAACAGACGCCAGTGCTATTAGTCTGTGTATGGCAATGGCAGCGCAATAGTGACTCTTCTTACCAGAAAACAACTCTTGCTCGTAGGACCAGAAACTGCATGTGATTCAACTCCATTTAGGACTGGGAAACAAAAGCTAGCTTGCCTTACATGAAACACACTCTGCATTTGAGAAAAGAGCACTCTTCTACTCTATTGTGTTTCCTATCGGATCCGAACAGTGAGCTTGCTCAGAACAAAAAAACTGTACTTCCTACTCACACGGCCATATCTAGTTCAACTCTGCTTAGGAAACTGACAAGAAAAATAGCTCCTCTTCCTTCCAATATACTGTACTTTCAGGGAACAGACTCGAGTCCTATTTGCACTGTGTATGGCAATTGGAGCACAATAGTGACTTGTCTTACAAGAAAACAACTCTTGCTCATAGGACAAAAAACTGCATGTGACTCAACTCCTTTTAGGAGTAGGAAACAAACGCTAGCTCGACTTCCAAGAAACACACTCTGCTTTTGAGAAAAGAGCACTCTTCTACTCTACTGTGTTTCCTATAGAGCCAGAAGAGTGAACTTGCTCAGAACATTAGAACTGTGCTTCCTACACACACGGCAATATCTAGTTCAATTCTGCTTAGGAACCTGACAAGAACAGTAGATCCTCTGCTGTACAATACACTGTACTTGCTGGGACCAGACGCCAGTGCTATTTGTCCTGTGTATGGCAATGGCAGCGCAATAGTGACTCTTCTTACCATAAAAAAACCCTTGCTCGTAGGATTAGAAACTGCATGTGATTCAACTCCATTTAGGTCTGGGAAACAAACGCTAGCTTGACTTACAAGAAACACACTCTGCTTTAGGGAAAAGAGCAATCTTCTACTCTATTGTGTTTCCTATAGGGCCAGAACAGTGAGCTTGCTCAGAACAAAAGAACTGTGCTTCCTACACACGGGCCATAACTAGTTCAACTCTGCTTAGAAAACTGAAAAGAACAGTAGCTCCTCTTCAGTCCGATACACTGTACTTGCTGGGAACAGACGCGAGTGCTATTTACACTGTGTATGGCAATGGAAGCACAATAGTGACTTTCCTTACCAGAAAAACAACTCTTGCTCGTAGGACCAGAAACTGCATGTGATTCAACTCCATTTAGGACTGGGAAACAAATGCTAGCTCGCCTTACAAGAAACACACTCTGCTTTTGAGAAAAGAGCACTCTTCTACTCTACTCTGTTTCCTATGGGGTCCGAACAGTGAGCTTGCTCAGAACAAAAGAACTGTGCTTTCTACACACACGGGCCATATCTAGTTCAACTCTGCTTAGGAAACAAACAAGAACAGTAGCTCCTCTTCAGTCCGATACACTGTACTTGCTTGGAACAGACGCGAGTGCTTTTTGCACTGTGTATGTCAATGGGAGCGCAATAGTGACTTTCTTTACCAGAAAACAACTCTTGCTCGTAAGAACAGAAACTGCATGAGATTCAACTCCATTTAGGACTGGGAAACAAATGCTAGCTCGCCTTACATGAAACACACTCTGCTTTTGAGAAAAGAGCACTCTTCTACTCTACTGTGTTTCCTATGGGGTCCGAACAGTGAGCTTGCTCAGAACAAAAGAACTGTGCTTCCTACACACACGGGCCATATCTAGTTCAACTCTGCTTAGGAAACTGACAAGAACAGTAGCTGTTCTTCCTTCCAAGACACTGTACTTGCAGGAAACAGACGCGAGTGCTATTTGCACTGTGTACGGCAATTGGAGCACAATAGTGACTTGTCTTACCAGAAAACAACTCTTGCTCGTAGGACAAAAAACTGCATGTGACTCAACTCCATTTAGGACTAGGAAACAAACGCTAGCTCGACTTCCAAGAAACACACTCTGCTTTTGAGAAAAGAGCACTCTTCTACTCTACTGTGTTTCCTATAGAGCCAGAAGAGTGAACTTGCTCAGAACATTAGAACTGTGCTTCCTACACACACGGCCATATCTAGTTCAATTCTGCTTAGGAACCTGACAAGAACAGTAGATCCTCTTCTGTACAATACACTGTACTTGCTGGGAACAGACGCCAGTGCTATTTGTCCTGTGTATGGCAAAGGCAGCGCAATAGTGTCTCTTCTTACCATAAAACAACCCTTGCTTGTAGGATTAGAAACTGCATGTGGTTCAACTCCATTTAGGACTGGGATACAAACGCTAGCTCGACTTACAATAAACACACTCTGCTTTAGGGAAAAGAGCACTCTTCTACTCTATTGTGTTTCCTATAGGGCCAGAACAGTGAGCTTGCTCAGAACAAAAGAACTGTGCTTCCTACACACACGGATAATATCTAGATCAACTCTGCTTAGGAAACTGACAAGAACAGGAGGTCCTCTTCAGTCCGATACACTGTACTTGCTGGGAACAGGGGCGAGTGCTATTTGCCTTGTGTAGGGCAATGGGAGCGCAATAGTGACTCTTCTTACCATAAAACAACTCTTGCTTGTAGGACTAGAAACTGCATGTGATTCAACTCCATTTAGGACTGGGAAACAAACGCTAGCTCGCCTTAAAGAAACACACTCTGCTTTAGGGAAAAGAGCAGTCTTCTACTCTATTGTGTTTCCTATAGGGCCAGAACAGTGAGCCTGCTCAGAACAAAAGAACTGTGCTTCCCACACACGGGCCATAACTATTTCAACTCTGCTTAGGAAACTGACAAGAACAGTAGCTCCTCTTCAGTCCGATACACTGTATTTGCTGGGAACAGACTCGAGTGCTATTTGCACTGTGTATGGCAATGGGAGCGCAATAGTGACTTTCCTTACCAGAAAACAACTCTTGCTCGTAGGACCAGAAACTGCATGTGATTCAACTCCATTTAGTACTGGAAACAAATGCTAGCTCGCCTTACATGAAACACACTCTGCTTTTCAGAAAAGAGCACTCTTCTACTCTACTGGGTTTCCTATGGTGTCCGAACAGTGAGCTTGCTCAGAACAAAAGAACTGTGCTTCCTACACACACGGCCATATCTAGTTCACTTCTGCTTAGGAACCTGACAAGAACAGTAGATCCTCTTCAGTCCAATACACTGTACTTGCTGGGAACAGACGCCAGTGCTATTTGTCCTGTGTATGTCAATGGCAGCACAATAGTGACTCTTCTTACCATAAAACAACCCTTGGTCGTAGGATTAGAAACTGCATGTGATTCAACTCCATTTAGGACTGGAAACAAACGCTAGCTCGACTTACAATAAATACACTCTGCTTTAGGAAAAGAGCACTCTTCTACTCTATTGTGTTTCCTATGGGGCCAGAACAGTGAGCTTGCTCAGAACAAAAGAACTGTGCTTCCTACACACGGGCCATATCTAGTTCAACTGTGCTTAAGAAACTGACAAGAACAGTAGCTCCTCTTCAGTCCGATACACTGTACTTGCTGGGAACAGACGCAAGTGCTATTTGCACTGTGTATGGCAATGGGAGCGCAATAGTGACTTTCCTTACCAGAAAACAACTCTTGATTGTAGGACCAGAAACTGCATATGATCAACTCCATTTAGGACTGGGAAACAAATGCTAGCTAGCCTTACATGAAACACACTCTGCTTTTGAGAAAAGAGCACTCTTCTACTCTACTGTGTTTCCTATGGGGTCCAAACAGTGAGCTTGCTCAGAACAAAAGAACTGTGCTTCCTACACGCACGGACCATATCTAGTTCAATTCTGCTTAGAAAACTGACAAGAACAGTAGCTCCTATTCAGTCCAATACACTGTACTTGCTGGGAAAAGACGCGAGTGTTATTTGCCTTGTAAAGGGCAATGGGAGCGCAATAGTGACTTTCCTTACCAGAAAACAACTCTTGTTCATA
>NW_026735745.1:0-102712 GCF_949786415.1 Peromyscus eremicus | reverse complement strand
CTGACAAGAACAGTAGATCCTCTTCAAACCAATACACTCTACTTCCTGGGAACAGACGCCAGTGCTATTTGTCCTGTGTATGGCAATGGATGCGCAATAGTGACTCTTCTTACCAGAAACAACTCTTGCTCCTAGGACCAGAAACTGCATGGGATTCAACTCCATTTAGGACTGGGAAACAAACGCTAGCTCGCCTTACAAGAAACACACTCTGCTTTAGAGAAAAGAGCACTCTGATACTCTACTGTGTTTCCTATGGGGTCCAAACAGTGAGCTTGCTCAGAACAAAAGAACTGTGCTTCCTACACGGGAAATATCTAGCTCAACTCTGCTTAGGAACCTAACAAGAACAGTAGATCCTCTTCAGTCCAATACACTGTGCATGCTGGGAACAGACGCGAGTGCTCTTTGCCCTGTGTTGACAATGAGAGCACAATAGTGACTCTTCATAGCAGAAAACAACTCTTGCTCGTAGGACCAGAAACTGCATGTGATACAACTCCATTTAGGACTGGGAAACAAATGCTAGCTCGCCTTACCAGAAATACACTCTACTTTAGAGAAAAGAGCACTCTTCTACTCTATTGTGTTTCCTAAGTGGTCCGAACAGTGAACTTGCTCAAACCAAAAGAACTGTGCTTCCTACACACACGGCCATATCTAGTTCAATTCTGCTTAGGAACCTGACAAGAACAGTAGCTCCTCTTCAGTCCAATACACTGAACTTGCTGGGAACAGACTCCAGTGCTATTTGTCCTGTGTATGGCAATGGCAGCGCAATATTTACTATTCTTACCATAAATCAACTCTTGACAATAGGACCAGAAACTGCGTGGGATTCAACTCCATTTAGGACTGGGAAACAAACGCTAGCTCTCCTTAGAAGAAACACATTCTGCTTTTGAGAAAAGAGCACTCTTCTACTCTACTGTGTTTCCAATGGGGTCCAAACAGTTAGCTTGCTCAGAACAAAAGAACTGTGCTTCCTACACACACCGACCATATCTAGTTCAACTCTGCTTAGGAAACTGGCAAGAACAGTAGCTGCTATTTAGTCCAATACACTGTACTTGCTGGGAACAGACGCGAGTGCTATTTGCACTGTGTATGGCAATGGGAGCACAATAGTAACTTTCCTTACCAGAAAACAACTCTTGCTCATAGGACCGGAAACTGCCTGTGATTGAATTCCAATTAGGGCTAGGAAACAAACGCTAGCTCGCCTTACAAGAAACACACTTTTCTTTTGAGAAAAGAGCACTCTTCTACTCTACTGTGTTTCCTATGAGGTCCGAACAGTGAGCTTGCTCAGAACAAAAAAAAAACGTGATTCCTACACACACCGACACACCTAGTTCAATTCTGCTTAGGAACCTGACAAGAACAGTAGATCCTCTTCAATCCAATACACTGCACTGCTGGGAACAGACAACAGTGCTATTTGTCCTGTGTATGGCAATGGCAGCGCAATAGTGACTCTTCTTACCATAAAACAACTCTTGCTCGTAGGACCAGAAACTGCATGTGATTCAACTCCATTTAGGACTGGGAAACAAACACTAGCTCGCCTTACAAAAAACACACTCTGCTTTTGAGAAAAGAGCACTCTTCTACTCTACTGTGTGTGCTATGGGGTCCAAACAGTGAGCTTGCTCAGAACAAAAGAACTGTGCTTCCTACACACGGACCATATCTAGTTCAGCTCTGCTTAGGAAACTGACAAGAACAGTAGCTCCTCTTCAGTCCTATACCCTGTATTTGCTGGGAACAGACGTGAGTGCTATTTGCACTGTGTATGACAATGGGAGCTCAATAGTTACTTTCCTTACCAGAAAACAACTCTTGCTCGTAGGACCAGAAACTCCATGGAATTCAACTCCATTTAGGAGTGGGAAACAAACGCTAGCTCGCCTAACAAGAAACACACTCTGCTTTTGAGAAAAGAGCAAAATTCAACTCTACTATGTTTCCTATGGGGTCCGAACAGTGAGCTTGCTCAGAACAAAAGAACTGTGCTTCCTACACACACGGCCATATCTAATTCAATTATGCTTAGGAACCTGACAAGAACAGTAGATCCTCTTCAGTCCAATACACTGTACTTGCTGGGAACAGACGCCAGTGGAATTTGTCCTGTGTATGGCAATGGCAGCGCAATAGTGACTCTTCTTACCAGAAAACAACTCTTGCTCATAGGACCAGAAACTGCATGTGATTCAACTCCATTTAGGACTGGGAAACAAACGCTAGCTTGCCTTACAAGAAACACACTCTGCTTTTGAGAAAAGAGCACTCTTCTACTCTACTGTGTTTCCTATGGGGTCTGAAAAGTGAGCTTGCTCAGAACAAAAGAACTGTGCTTCCTACACACGGGCCATATCTAGTTCAACTCTGCTTAGGAAACTGACATGAACAGTAGATCCTCTTCAGTCCAATACACTGTACTTGCTGGGAACAGATGCAAGTGCTATTTGCACTGTGTATGGCAATGGGAGTGCAATAGTGACTCTTCTTACCAGAAAAGAACTCTTGCTCGTAGGACCAAAAACTGCATGTGTCTCAACTCCATTTAGGACTGGGAAAGAAACGCTAGCTTGCCTTACAAGAAAAACTCTCTGCTTTTGAGATAAGAGCATTCTTCTAATATACTGTGTTTCCTATAGGGCCAGAACAGTGAGCTTCCTCAGAACAAAAGAACTGTGCTTCCTGCACACATGGGCCATATCTATTCAATTCTGCTTAGGAAACTGACAAGAACAGTAGATCCTCTTCAGTCCAATATACTGTACATGCTGGGAACAGATGCCAGTACTATTTGCCCTGTGTATGACAATGGGAGCACAATAGTGACTCTTCTTACCAGAAAACAACTCTTGCTCCTAGGACCAGAAACTGCATGTGATTCAACTCCATTTAAGACTGGGAAACAAACGCTAGCTCGCCTTACAAGAAAAACACTCTGCTTTTGAGAAAAGAGCACTCTTCTACTCTTCTGTGTTTCCTATAGGGCCAGAACAGTGAGCTTGATCAGAACAAAAGAACTGTGCTTCCTACACACACGGCCATATCTAGTTCAACTCTGCTTAGGAAACTGACAAGAACAGTAGCTCCTCTTCAGTCGGATACACTGTACTTGCTGGGAATGGACCGAGTGCTATTTGCACTATGTATGGCAATGGGAGCGCAATAGTGACTTTCCTTACCAGAAAACAACTCTTGCTCGTAGGACCAGAAACTGCATGTGATTCAACTCCATATAGAACTGGGAAACAAACGCTAGCTCGCCTTACAAGAAATACACTCTGCTTTTGAGAAAAGAGCACTCTTCTACTCTTCTGTGTTTCCTATAGGGCCAGAACAGTGAGCTTGCTCAGAACAAAAGAACTGTGCTTCCTACACACACGGCCATATCTAGTTCAACTCTGCTTAGGAACCTGACAAGAACAGTAGATCCTCTTCAGTCCAATACACTGTACATGCTGGGAACAGACGCGTGTGCTATTTGCCCTGTGTATGACAATGGGAGCACAATAGTTACTCTTCTTACCAGAACACAACTCTTGCTCGTAGGACCAGAAAGTGCATGTGATTCAACTCCATTTAGGACTGTGAAACAAACACTAACTCGCCTTACAAGAAACACACTCTGAGTTAGAGAAAAAAGCACTCTTCTACTCTACTGTGTTTCATAAGAGGTCCGAACAGTGAACTTGCTCAGAACAAAAGAACTGTGCTTCCTACACACACGGCCATATCTAGTTCAATTCTGCTTAGGAACCTGACAAGAACAGTAGATCCTCTTCAGTTCAATACACTGTACTTCCTGGGAAGAGACTCCAGTACTATTTGTCCTGTGTATGGCAATGGCAGCGCAATATTGACTCTTCTTACCAGAAAACAACTCTTGCTCATAGGACCGGAAACTGCCTGTGATTGAACTCCATTTAGGACTAGGAAACAAACGCTAGCTCGCCTTACAAGAAACACACTCTGCTTTTGAGAAAAGAGCACTCTTCTACACTACTGTTTTTCCTATGAGGTCCGAACAGTGAGCTTGCTCAGAACAAAAAATCGAGCTTCCTACACACCGCCACACCTAGTTCAATTCTGCTTAGGAACCTGACAAGAACAATAGATCCTCTTCAGTCCAATACACTGTACTGCTGGGAGCAGACAACAGTGCTATTTGTCCTGTGTATGGCAATGGCAGTGCAATAGTGACTCTTCTTACCATAAAACAACTCTTGCTCGTAGGACCAGAAACTGCATGTGATTCAACTCCATTTAGGACTGGGAAACAAACGCTAGCTCGCCTTACAAGAAACACACTCTGCTTTTTTGAAAAGAGCACTCTTCTACTCTACTGTGTTTCCTATAGGGACAGAACAGTGAGCTTGCTCAGAATAAAAGAACTGTGCTTCCTACACACGGGCCATATCTAGTTCAACTCTGCTTAGGAAACTGACAAGAACAGTAGCTCCTCTTCAGTCCGATATGCTGTACTTCCTGGGATCAGAAACGAATGCTATTTGCACTGTGTATGGCAATGGGAGCGCAATAGAGACTTTCCTTACCAGAAAACAACTCTTGCTCGTAGGACCAGAAACTGCATGTGATTCAACTCCATTTAGGACTGGGAAACAAATGCTAGCTCGCCTTACAAGAAACACACTCTGCTTCTGAGAAAAGAGCACTCATCTCTACTGTGTTTTCAATAGCGCCAGAACAGTGAGCTTGCTCAGAACAAAAGAACTGTGCTTCCTACACACACGGGCCATATCTAGTTCAACTCTGCTTAGGAAACTGACAAGAACAGTAGCTCCTCTTCAGTCCAATACACTGTACTTGCGGGGAACAGACGCGAGTGCTATTTGCACTGTGTATGGCTATTGGAGCACAATAGTGACTCGTCTTACCAGAAAACAACTCTTGCTCGTAAGACAAAAAACTGCATGTGACTCAACTCCATTTATGACTGGGAACCATCGCTAGCTCGCCTTCCAAGAAACACTCTCTGCTTTTGAGGAAAGAGCACTCTATACTCTACTGTGTTTCCTATGGGTTCCGACCAGTGAGCTTGCTCAGAACAAAAAAACTGTGCTTCCTACACACACGGCCATATCTAGTTCAACTCTGCTTAGGAACCTGACAAGAACAGTATATCCTCTTCCATCCAATACACTGTACGTGCTGGGAAAAGACGCCAGTGTTATTTGTCCTGTGTATGGCAATGTCAGCTCAATAGTGACTCTTCTTACCAGAAAACAACTCTTGCTTGTAGGACCAGAAACTGCATGTGATTCAACTCCATTTAGGACTGGGAAACAAACGCTAGCTTGCCTTACAAGAAACACACTCTGCTTTTGAGAAAAGAGCACTCTTCTACTCTACTGTGTTTCCTATGGTGTCCAAACAGTGAGCTTGCTCAGAACAAAAGAACTGTGCTTCCTAAACACATGAGCCATATCTAGTTCAACTCTGCTTAGGAAACTGACAAGAACAGTAGCTCCTCTTCAGTCCAATACACTGTACATGCTGGGAACAGACGCGAGTGCTATTTGCACTGTGTATGTCAATGGGAGCGCAATAGTTACTTTCCTTACCAGAAAACAACTCTTGCTCGTAGGACCAGAAACTGCATGTGATTCAACTCTATTTAGGACTGGGAAACAAACGCTAGCTCGCCTTACAAGAAACACACTCTGCTTTTGAGAAAAGAGCACTCTTCTACTCTACTGTGTTTCCTAGGTGGTCCAAACAGTGAGCTTGCTCAGAACAAAAGAACTGTGCTTCCTACACACGGCCATATCTAGTTCAATTCTTATTAGGAACCTGACAAGAACAGTAGATTCTCTTCAGTCCAATACACTGTACTTGCTGGGAAGAGACGCCAGTGCTATTTGTCCTGTGTATGGCAATGGCAGCGCAATAGTGACTCTTCTTACCAGAAAACAACTCTTGCTCATAGGACCAGAAACTGCATGTGATTCAACTCCATTTAGGACTGGGAAACAAACGCTAGCTCGCCTTACAAGAAACACACTCTGCTTTAGAGAAAAGAGCACTCTGCTACTCTACTGTGTTTCCTCTGGGGTCCAAACAGTGAGCTTGCTCAGAACAAAAGAACTGTGCTTCCTACACGGGAAATATCTAGCTCAACTCTGCTTAGGAAACTGACAAGAACAGTAGCTCCTATTCAGTCCAATACACTATACTTGCTGGGAACAGATGCGAGAGCTATTTGCACTGTGTATGGCATTTGGAGCACAATAGTGACTCTTCTTACCAGAAAACAACTCTTGCTCGTAGGACCAAAAACTGCCTGTGACTCAACTCCATTTAGGACTGGGAAACAAACGCTAGCTCGACTTCCAAGAAACACACTCTGCTTTTGAGAAAAGAGCACTCTTCTACTCTACTGTGTTTCCTATGGCGTCCGAACAGTGAGCTTGCTCAGAACAAAAAAACTGTGCTTCCTTCACACACGGCCATATCTAGTTCAAATCTGCTTAGGAACCTGACAAGAAC
This sequence comes from Peromyscus eremicus, assembly GCF_949786415.1. Taxonomy (NCBI): domain Eukaryota; kingdom Metazoa; phylum Chordata; class Mammalia; order Rodentia; family Cricetidae; genus Peromyscus; species Peromyscus eremicus. The sequence goes on along the minus strand of NW_026735745.1, from coordinate 96,184 downwards.
AGTAGATTCTCTTCCGTCCAATACACTGTACTTGCTGGGAAAAGACGCCAGTGCTATTTGTCCTGTGTATGGCAATGGCAGCGCAATAGTGACTCTTCTGACCAGAAAACAACTCTTGTTTGTAGGACCAGAAACTGCATGTGATTCAACACTATATTGGACTGGGAAACAAACGCTAGCTTGCCTTACAAGAAACACACTCTGCTTTTGAGAAAAGAGCACTCTTCTACTATACTATGTTTCTTATAGGGCCAGAACAGTGAGCTTGCTCAGAACAAAAGAACTGTGCTTCCTACACACACGGCCATATCTAGTTCAACTCTGCTTAGGAACCTGACAAGAACAGTAGATCCTCTTCAGTCCAATACACTGTGCATGCTGGGAACAGACGCGAGTGCTCTTTGCCCTGTGTTGACAATGAGAGCACAATAGTGACTCTTCATAGCAGAAAACAACTCTTGCTCGTAGGACCAGAAACTGCATGTGATGCAACTCCATTTAGGACTGGGAAACAAATGCTAGCTCGCCTTACAAGAAACACACTCTGATTTAGAGAAAAAAGCACTCTTCTACTCTATTGTGTTTCCTAAGAGGTCCGAACAGTGAACTTGCTCAAACCAAAAGAACTGTGCTTCCTACACACACGGCCATATCTAGTTCAATTCTGCTTAGGAACCTGACAAGAACAGTAGCTCCTCTTCAGTCCAATACACTGTACTTGCTGGGAACAGACTCCAGTGCTATTTGTCCTGTGTATGGCAATGGCAGCGCAATATTTACTATTCTTACCATAAAACAACTCTTGACAATAGGACCAGAAACTGCATGGGATTCAACTCCATTTAGGACTGGGAAACAAACGCTAGCTCGCCTTACAAGAAACACACTTTGCTTTTGAGAAAAGAGCACTCTTCTACTCTACTGTGTTTCCTATGGGTTCCAAACAGTGAGCTTGCTCAGAACAAAAGAACTGTGCTTCCTACACACACCGACCATATCTAGTTCAACTCTGCTTAGGAAACTGACAAGAACAGTAGCTACTATTTAGTCCAATACACTGTACTTGCTGGGAACAGACGCGAGTGCTATTTGCACTGTGTATGGCAATGGGATGCACAATAGTAACTTTCCTTACCAGAAAACAACTCTTGCTCATAGGACCGGAAACTGCCTGAGATTGAACTCCAATTATGGCTAGGAAACAAATGCTAGCTCGCCTTACAAGAAACACACTTTTCTTTTGAGAAAAGAGCACTCTTCTACTCTACTGTGTTTCCTATGAGGTCCGAACAGTGAGCTTGCTCAGAACAAAAAAAAAACGTGATTCCTACACACACCGACACACCTAGTTCATTTCTGCTTAGGAACCTGACAAGAACAGTAGATCCTCTTCAGTCCAATACACTGTACTTGCTGGGAACAGACGCCAGTGGAATTTGTCCTGTGTATGGCAATGGCAGCGCAATAGTGACTCTTCTTACCAGAAAACAACTCTTGCTCATAGGACCAGAAACTGCATGTGATTCAACTCCATTTAGGACTGGGAAACAAACGCTAGCTTGCCTTACAAGAAACACACTCTGCTTTTGAGAAAAGAGCACTCTTCTACTCTACTGTGTTTCCTATGGGGTCTGAAAAGTGAGCTTGCTCAGAACAAAAGAACTGTGCTTCCTACACACGGGCCATATCTAGTTCAACTCTGCTTAGGAAACTGACATGAACAGTAGATCCTCTTCAGTCCAATACACTGTACTTGCTGGGAACAGATGCAAGTGCTATTTGCACTGTGTATGGCAATGGGAGTGCAATAGTGACTCTTCTTACCAGAAAAGAACTCTTGCTCATAGGACCAAAAACTGCATGTGTCTCAACTCCATTTAGGACTGGGAAAGAAACGCTAGCTTGCCTTACAAGAAAAACACTCTGCTTTTGAGAAAAGAGCATTCTTCTAATATACTGTGTTTCCTATAGGGCCAGAACAGTGAGCTTCCTCAGAACAAAAGAACTGTGCTTCCTGCACACATGGGCCATATCTATTCAATTCTGCTTAGGAAACTGAAAAGAACAGTAGCTCCTCTTCAGTCGGATACACTGTACTTGCTGGGAATGGACCGAGTGCTATTTGCACTATGTATGGCAATGGGAGCGCAATAGTGACTTTCCTTACCAGAAAACAACTCTTGCTCGTAGGACCAGAAACTGCATGTGATTCAACTCCATATAGAACTGGGAAACAAACGCTAGCTCGCCTTACAAGAAATACACTCTGCTTTTGAGAAAAGAGCACTCTTCTACTCTACTGTGTTTCCTATAGGGCCAGAACAGTGAGCTTGCTCAGAACAAAAGAACTGTGCTTCCTACACACACGGCCATATCTAGTTCAACTCTGCTTAGGAACCTGACAAGAACAGTAGATCCTCTTCAGTCCAATACACTGTACATGCTGGGAACAGACGCGTGTGCTATTTGCACTGTGTATGACAATGGGAGCACAATAGTTACTCTTCTTACCAGAACACAACTCTTGCTCGTAGGACCAGAAACTGCATGTGATTCAACTCCATTTAGGACTGTGAAACAAACACTAACTCGCCTTACAAGAAACACACTCTGAGTTAGAGAAAAAAGCACTCTTCTACTCTACAGTGTTTCATAAGAGGTCCGAACAGTGAACTTGCTCAGAACAAAAGAACAGTGCTTCCAACACACACGGCCATATCTAGTTCAATTCTGCTTAGGAACCTGACAAGAACAGTAGATCCTCTTCAGTTCAATACACTGTACTTCCTGGGAAGAGACTCCAGTACTACTTGTCCTGTGTATGGCAATGGCAGCACAATATTGACTCTTCTTACCAGAAAACAATTCTTGATCATAGGACCGGAAACTGCCTGTGATTGAACTCCATTTAGGACTAGGAAACAAACGCTAGCTCGCCTTACAAGAAACACACTCTGCTTTTGAGAAAAGAGCACTCTTCTACACTACTGTTTTTCCTATGAGGTCCGAACAGTGAGCTTGCTCAGAACAAAAATTCGAGCTTCCTACACACCGCCACACCTAGTTCAATTCTGCTTAGGAACCTGACAAGAACAGTAGATCCTCTTCAGTCCAATACACTGTACTGCTGGGAACAGACAACAGTGCTATTTGTCCTGTGTATGGCAATGGCAGTGCAATAGTGACTCTTCTTACCATAAAACAACTCTTGCTCATAGGACCAGAAACTGCATGTGATTCAACTCCATTTAGGACTGGGAAACAAACGCTAGCTCGCCTTACAAGAAACACACTCTGCTTTTTTGAAAAGAGCACTCTTCTACTCTACTGTGTTTCCTATAGGGACAGAACAGTGAGCTTGCTCAGAACAAAAGAACTGTGCTTCCTACACACGGGCCATATCTAGTACAACTCTGCTTAGGAAACTGACAAGAACAGTAGCTCCTCTTCAGTCCGATATGCTGTACTTCCTGGGATCAGAAACGAATGCTATTTGCACTGTGTATGGCAATGGGAGCGCAATAGAGACTTTCCTTACCAGAAAACAACTCTTGCTCGTAAGACCAGAAACTGCATGTGATTCAACTCCATTTAGGACTGGGAAACAAATGCTAGCTCGCCTTACAAGAAACACACTCTGCTTCTGAGAAAAGAGCACTCATCTCTACTGTGTTTTCAATAGCGCCAGAACAGTGAGCTTGCTCAGAACAAAAGAACTGTGCTTCCTACACACACGGGCCATATCTAGTTCAACTCTGCTTAGGAAACTGACAAGAACAGTAGCTCCTCTTCAGTCCAATACACTGTACTTGCGGGGAACAGACGCGAGTGCTATTTGCACTGTGTATGGCTATTGGAGCACAATAGTGACTCGTCTTACTTGAAAACAACTCTTGCTCGTAGGACAAAAAACTGCATGTGACTCAACTCCATTTATGACTGGGAACCATCGCTAGCTCGCCTTCCAAGAAACACTCTCTGCTTTTGAGGAAAGAGCACTCTATACTCTACTGTGTTTCCTATGGGTTCCGAACAGTGAGCTTGCTCAGAACAAAAAAACTGTGCTTCCTACACACAGGGCCATATCTAGTTCAAGTCTGCTTAGGAACCTGACAAGAACAGTAGATCCTCTTCCATCCAATACACTGTACTTGCTGGGAAAAGACGCCAGTGTTATTTGTATTGTGTATGGCTATGTCAGCTCAATAGTGACTCTTCTTACCAGAAAACAACTCTTGCTTGTAGGACCAGAAACTGCATGTGATTCAACTCCATTTAGGACTGGGAAACAAACGCTAGCTCGCCTTACAAGAAACACACTCTGCTTTTGAGAAAAGAGCACTCTTCTACTCTACTGTGTTTCCTATGGTGTCCAAACAGTGAGCTTGCTCAGAACAAAAGAACTGTGCTTCCTAAACACATGAGCCATATCTAGTTCAACTCTGCTTAGGAAACTGACAAGAACAGTAGCTCCTCTTCAGTCCAATACACTGTACATGCTGGGAACAGACGCGAGTGCTATTTGCACTGTGTATGTCAATGGGAGCGCAATAGTTACTTTCCTTACCAGAAAACAACTCTTGCTCGTAGGACCAGAAACTGCATGTGATTCAACTCTATTTAGGACTGGGAAACAAACGCTAGCTCGCCTTACAAGAAACACACTCTGCTTTAGAGAAAAGAGCACTCTGCTACTCTACTGTGTTTCCTAGGTGGTCCAAACAGTGAGCTTGCTCAGAACAAAAGAACTGTGCTTCCTACATGGGAAATATCTAGCTCAACTCTGCTTAGGAAACTGACAAGAACAGTAGCTCCTATTCAGTCCAATACACTATACTTGCTGGGAACAGATGCGAGAGCTATTTGCACTGTGTATGGCATTTGGAGCGCAATAGTGACTCTTCTTACCAGAAAACAACTCTTGCTCGTAGGACCAAAAAATGCCTGTGACTCAACTCCATTTAGGACTGGGAAACAAACGCGAGCTCGCCTTACAAGAAACACACTCTGCTTTAGAGAAAAGAGCACTCTTCTACTCTACTGTGTTTCCTATGGCGTCCGAACAGTGAGCTTGCTCAGAACAAAAAAACTGTGCTTCCTTCACACACGGCCATATCTAGTTCAAATCTGCTTAGGAACCTGACAAGAACAGTAGATCCTCTTCCGTCCAATACACTGTACTTGCTGGGAAAAGACGCCAGTGCTATTTGTCCTGTGTATGGCAATGGCAGCGCAATAGTGACTCTTCTGACCAGAAAACAACTCTTGTTTGTAGGACCAGAAACTGCATGTGATTCAACTCCATATTGGACTGGGAAACAAACGCTAGCTTGCCTTACAAGAAACACACTCTGCTTTTGAGAAAAGAGCAATCTTCTACTATACTATGTTTCTTATAGGGCCAGAACAGTGAGCTTGCTCAGAACAAAAGAACTGTGCTTCCTACACACACGGCCATATCTAGTTCAACTCTGCTTAGGAACCTAACAAGAACAGTAGATCCTCTTCAGTCCAATACACTGTGCATGCTGGGACCAGACGCGAGTGCTCTTTGCCCTGTGTTGACAATGAGAGCACAATAGTGACTCTTCATAGCAGAAAACAACTCTTGCTCGTAGGACCAGAAACTGCATGTGATGCAACTCCATTTAGGACTGGGAAACAAATGCTAGCTCGCCTTACAAGAAACACACTCTGATTTAGAGAAAAAAGCACTCTTCTACTCTATTGTGTTTCCTAAGAGGTCCGAACAGTGAACTTGCTCAAACCAAAAGAACTGTGCTTCCTACACACACGGCCATATCTAGTTCAATTCTGCTTAGGAACCTGACAAGAACAGTAGCTCCTCTTCAGTCCAATACACTGTACTTGCTGGGAACAGACTCCAGTGCTATTTGTCCTGTGCATGGCAATGGCAGCGCAATATTTACTATTCTTACCATAAAACAACTCTTGACAATAGGACCAGAAACTGCATGGGATTCAACTCCATTTAGGACTGGGAAACAAACGCTAGCTCTCCTTACAAGAAACACACTCTGCTTTTGAGAAAAGAGCACTCTTCTACTCTACTGTGTTTCCTATGGGTTCCAAACAGTGAGCTTGCTCAGAACAAAAGAACTGTGCTTCCTACACACACCGACCATATCTAGTTCAACTCTGCTTAGGAAACTGACAAGAACAGTAGCTGCTATTTAGTCCAATACACTGTACTTGCTGGGAACAGACGCGAGTGCTATTTGCACTGTGTATGGCAATGGGAGCACAATAGTAACTTTCCTTACAGAAAACAACTCTTGCTCATAGGACCGGAAACTGCCTGTGATTGAACTCCAATTATGGCTAGGAAACAAACGCTAGCTCGCCTTACAAGAAACACACTTTTCTTTTGAGAAAAGAGCACTCTTCTACTCTACTGTGTTTCCTATGAGGTCCGAACAGTGAGCTTGCTCAGAACAAAAAAAAAAACGTGATTCCTACACACACCGACACACCTAGTTCATTTCTGCTTAGGAACCTGACAAGAACAGTAGATCCTCTTCAGTCCAATACACTGTACTGCTGGGAACAGACAACAGTGCTATTTGTCCTGTGTATGGCAATGGCAGCGCAATAGTGACTCTTCTTACAATAAAACAACTCTTGCTCGTAGGACCAGAAACTGCATGTGATTCAACTCCATTTAGGACTGGGAAACAAACGCTAGCTCGCCTTACAAGAAACACACTCTGCTTTATTGAAAAGAGCACTCTTCTACTCTACTGTGTTTCCTACGGGGTCCAAAGAGTGAGCTTGCTCATAACAAAAGAACTGTGCTTCCTACACACACGGACCATATCTAGTTCAGCTCTGCTTAGGAAACTGACAAGAACAGTAGCTCCTCTTCAGTCCAATACACTGTACTTGCTGGGAACAGACGCCCGTGCTATTTGTCCTGTGTAGGGCAATGGCAGCGCAATATTGACTCTTCTTACGAGAAAAGATCTCTTGCTCGTAGGACCAGAAACTGCATGGGATTCAACTCCATTTAGGACTGGGAAACAAACGCTAGCTCGCCTTACAAGAAACACACTCTGCTTTTGAGAAAAGAGCACTCTTCTACTCTAAAGTGTTTCCTATAGGGCCAGAACAGTGAGCTTGCAGAGAACAAAAGAACTGTGCTTCCTACACACACGGGCCATATCTAGTTCAACTCTGCTTAGGAAACTAACAAGAACAGTAGCTCCTCTTCAGTCCCATACACTGTAATAGCTGGGAACACACGCGAGTGCTATTTGCACTGTGTATGTCGATGAGAGCGCAATAGTGACTTTCCTTACCAGAAAACAACTCTTGCTCATAGGACCAGAAACTGCATGTGATTCAACTCCATTTAGGACTGGGAAACAAACGCTAGCTCTCCTTACATGAAACACACACTGCTTTTGAGAAAAGAGCACTCTTGTACTCTACTGTGTTTCCTATGCGGTCCGAAAAGTGAGCTGGCTCAGAACAAAAGAACTGTGCTTCCTACACACGGGCCATATCTAGTTCAACTCTGCTTAGGAAACTGACATGAACAGTAGATAATCTTCAGTCCAATACACTGTACTTGCTGGGAGCAGATGCAAGTGCTATTTGCACTGTGTATGGCAATGGGAGTGCAATAGTGACTCTTCTTACCTGAAAAAAACTCTTGTTCGTAGGACCAAAAACTGCATGTGTCTCAACTCCATTTGGGACTGGGAAATAAACGCTAGCTTGCCTTACAAGAAAAACACTCTGCTTTTGAGAAAAGAGCATTCTTCTAATATACTGTGTTTCCTATAGGGCCAGAACAGTGAGCTTCCTCAGAACAAAAGAACTGTGCTTCCTGCACACATGGGCCATATCTATTCAATTCTGCTTAGGAAACTGACAAGAACAGTAGATCCTCTTCAGTCCAATACACTGTACATGCTGGGAACAGAGGCCAGTACTATTTGCCCTGTGTATGACAATGGGAGCACAATAGTGACTCTTCTTACCAGAAAACAACTCTGGCTCCTAGGACCAGAAACTGCATGTGATTCAACTCCATTTAAGACTGGGAAACAAACGCTAGCTCGCCTTACAAGAAAAACACTCTGCTTTTGAGAAAAGAGCACTCTTCTACTCTTCTGTGTTTCCTATAGGGCCAGAACAGTGAGCTGGATCAGAACAAAAGAACTGTGCTTCCTTCACACGGGCCATATCTAGTTCAACTCTGCTTAGGAAACTGACAAGAACAGTAGCTCCTCTTCAGTCCGATACACTGTACTTGCTGGGAATGGACCGAGTGCTATTTGCACTATGTATGGCAATGGGAGCGCAATAGTGACTTTCCTTACCAGAAAACAACTCTTGCCCGTAGGACCAGAAACTGCATGTGATTCAACTCCATATAGAACTGGGAAACAAACGTTAGCTCGCCTTACAAGAAATACGCTCTGCTTTTGAGAAAACTCTACTGTGTTTCCTATAGGGCCAGAACAGTGAGCTTGCTCAGAACAAAAGAACTGTGCTTCCTACACACACGGCCATATCTAGTTCAACTCTGCTTAGGAACCTGACAAGAACAGTAGATCCTCTTCAGTCCAATACACTGTACATGCTGGGAACAGACGCGTGTGCTATTTGCCCTGTGTATGACAATGGGAGCACAATAGTTACTCTTCTTACCAGAACACAACTCTTGCTCGTAGGACCAGAAAGTGCATGTGATTCAACTCCATTTAGGACTGTGAAACAAACACTAACTCGCCTTACAAGAAACACACTCTGAGTTAGAGAAAAAAGCACTCTTCTACTCTATTGTGTTTCACAAGAGGTCCGAACAGTGAACTTGCTCAGAACAAAAGAACTGTGCTTCCTACACACACGGCCATATCTAGTTCAATTCTGCTTAGGAACCTGACAAGAACAGTAGATCCTCTTCCATCCAATACACTGTACTTCCTGGAAAGAGACTCCAGTACTATTTGTCCTGTGTATGGCAATGGCAGCGCAATATTGACTCTTCTTACCAGAAAACAACTCTTGCTCATAGGACCGGAAACTGCCTGTGATTGAACTCCATTTAGGACTAGGAAACAAACGCTAGCTCGCCTTACAAAAAACACACTCTGCTTTTGAGAAAAGAGCACTCTTCTACACTACTGTTTTTCCTATGAGGTCCGAACAGTGAGCTTGCTCAGAACAAAAAATAGAGCTTCCTACACACCGCCACACCTTGTTCAATTCTGCTTAGGAACCTGACAAGAACAGTAGATCCTCTTCAGTCCAATACACTGTACTGCTGGGAACAGACAACAGTGCTATTTGTCCTGTGTATGGCAATGGCAGTGCAATAGTGACTCTTCTTACCATAAAACAACTCTTGCTCATAGGACCAGAAACTGCATGTGATTCAACTCCATTTAGGACTGGGAAACAAATGCTAGCTCGCCTTACAAGAAACACACTCTGCTTCTGAGAAAAGAGCACTCATCTTCTCTACTGTGTTTTCAATAGCGCCAGAAAAGTGAGCTTGCTCAAAACAAAAGAACTGTGCTTCCTACACACACGGGCCATATCTAGTTCAACTCCACTTAGGAAACTGACAAGAACAGTAGCTCCTCTTCAGTTCAATACACTGTACTTTTGGGGAACAGACGCGAGTGCTATTTGCACTGTGTATGGCTATTAGAGCACAATAGTGACTCGTCTTACCAGAAAACAACTCTTGCTTGTAGGACAAAAAACTGCATGTGACTCAACTTCATTTAGGACTGGGAACCATCGCTAGCTCGCCTTCCAAGAAACACACTCTGCTTTTGAGGAAAGAGCACTCTATACTCTACTGTGTTTCCTATGGGTTCCGAACAGTGAGCTTGCTCAGAACAAAAAAACTGTGCTTCCTACACACACGGCCATATCTAGTTCAAGTCTGCTTAGGAACCTGACAAGAACAGTATATCCTCTTCCATCCAATACACTGTACTTGCTGGGAAAAGACGCCAGTGTTATTTGTCCTGTGTATGGCAATGTCAGCTCAATAGTGACTCTTCTTACCAGAAAACAACTCTTGCTTGTAGGACCAGAAACTGCATGTGATTCAACTCCATTTAGGACTGGGAAACAAACGCTAGCTCGCTTTACAAGAAACACACTCTGCTTTTGAGTAAAGAGCACTCTTCTACTCTACTGTGTTTCCTATGGTGTCCAAACAGTGAGCTTGCTCAGAACAAAAGAACTGTGCTTCCTAAACACATGAGCCATATCTAGTTCAACTCTGCTTAGGAAACTGACAAGAACAGTAGCTCCTCTTCAGTCCAATACACTGTACATGCTGGGAACAGACGCGAGTGCTATTTGTACTGTGTATGTCAATGGGAGCGCAATAGTGACTTTCCTTACCAGAAAACAACTCTTGCTCGTAGGACCAGAAACTGTATGTGATTCACCTCCATTTAGGACTGGGAAACAAATGCTAGCTCGCCTTACAAGAAATACAATCTGCTTTAGAGAAAAGAGCACTCTGCTACTCTACTGTGTTTCCTAGGTGGTCCAAACAGTGAGCTTGCTCAGAACAAAAGAACTGTGCTTCCTACACACGGCCATATCTAGTTCAATTCTGCTTAGAAACCTGACAAGAACAGTAGATCCTCTTCAGTCCAATACACTGTACTTGCTGGGAAGAGACGCCAGTGCTATTTGTCCTGTGTATGGCAATGGCAGCGCAATAGTGACTCTTCTTACCATAAAACAACTCTTGCTCGTAGGACCAGAAACTGCATGTGATTCAACTCCATTTAGGACTGGGAAACAAACGCTAGCTCGCCTTACAAGAAACACACTCTGCTTTAGAGAAAAGAGCACTCTGCTACTCTAATGTGTTTCCTATGGGGTCCAAACAGTGAGCTTGCTCAGAACAAAAGAACTGTGCTTCCTACACGGGAAATATCTAGCTCAACTCTGCTTAGGAAACTGACAAGAACAGTTGCTCCTATTCAGTCCAATACACTATACTTGCTGGGAACAGATGCGAGAGCTATTTGCACTGTGTATGGCATTTGGAGCGCAATAGTGACTCTCCTTACCAGAAAACAACTCTTGCTCGTAGGACCAAAAACTGCCTGTGACTCAACTCCATTTAGGACTGGGAAACAAACGCGAGCTCGCCTTACAAGAAACACACTCTGCTTTAGAGAAAAGAGCACTCTTCTACTCTACTGTGTTTCCTATGGCGTCCGAACAGTGAGCTTGCTCAGAACAAAAAAACTGTGCTTCCTACACACACGGCCATATCTAGTTCAAATCTGCTTAGGAACCTGACAAGAACAGTAGATCCTCTTCCGTCCAATACACTGTACTTGCTGGGAAAAGACGCCAGTGCTATTTGTCCTGTGTATGGCAATGGCAGCGCAATAGTGACTCTTCTGACCAGAAAACAACTCTTGTTTGTAGGACCAGAAACTGCATGTGATTCAACTCCATATTGGACTGGGAAACAAACGCTAGCTTGCCTTACAAGAAACACACTCTGTTTTTGAGAAAAGAGCACTCTTCTACTCTACTGTGTTTCCTATGGGGTCCAAACAGTTAGCTTGCTCAGAACAAAAGAACTGTGCTTCCTACACACACCGACCATATCTAGTTCAACTCTGCTTAGGAAACTGACAAAAACAGTAGCTGCTATTTAGTCCAATACAATGTACTTGCTGGGAACAGACGCGAGTGCTATTTGCACTGTGTATGGCAATGGGAGCACAATAGTAACTTTCCTTACCAGAAAACAACTCTTCCTCATAGGACCGGAAACTGCCTGTGATTGAACTCCAATTAGGGCTAGGAAACAAATGCTAGCTCGCCTTACAAGAAACACACTTTTCTTTTGAGAAAAGAGCACTCTTCTACTCTACTGTGTTTCCTATGAGGTCCGAACAGTGAGCTTGCTCAGAACAAAAAAAAAAAAACGTGATTCCTACACACACCGACACACCTAGTTCAATTCTGCTTAGGAACCTGACAAGAACAGTAGATCCTCTTCAGTCCAATACACTGTACTGCTGGGAACAGACAACAGTGCTATTTGTCCTGTGTATGGCAATGGCAGCGCAATAGTGACTCTTCTTACCATAAAACAACTCTTGCTCGTAGGACCAGAAACTGCATGTGATTCAACTCCATTTAGGACTGGGAAACAAACGCTAGCTCGCCTTACAAGAAACACACTCTGCTTTATTGAAAAGAGCACTCTTCTACTCTACTGTGTTTCCTATGGGGTCCAAAGAGTGAGCTTGCTCAGAACAAAAGAACTGTGCTTCCTACACACACGGACCATATCTAGTTCAGCTCTGCTTAGGAAACTGACAAGAACAGTAGCTCCTCTTCAGTCCAATACACTGTACTTGCTGGGAACAGATGCCAGTGCTATTTGTCCTGTGTAGGGCAATGGCAGCGCAATATTGACTCTTCTTACGAGAAAAGATCTCTTGCTCGTAGGACCAGAAACTGCATGGGATTCAACTCCATTTAGGACTGGGAAACAAACGCTAGCTCGCCTTACAAGAAACACACTCTGCTTTTGAGAAAAGAGCACTCTTCTACTCTAAAGTGTTTCCTATAGGGCCAGAACAGTGAGCTTGCTGAGAACAAAAGAACTGTGCTTCCTACACACACGGGCCATATCTAGTTCAACTCTGCTTAGGAAACTAACAAGAACAGTAGCTCCTCTTCAGTCCCATACACTGTAATAGCTGGGAACACACGCGAGTGCTATTTGCACTGTGTATGTCAATGAGAGCGCAATAGTGACTTTCCTTACCAGAAAACAACTCTTGCTCATAGGACCAGAAACTGCATATGATTCAACTCCATTTAGGACTGGGAAACAAACGCTAGCTCGCCTTACATGAAACACACACTGCTTTTGAGAAAAGAGCACTCTTCTACTCTACTGTGTTTGCTATGGGGTCCGAAAAGTGAGCTTGCTCAGAACAAAAGAACTGTGCTTCCTACACACGGGCCATATCTAGTTCAACTCTGCTTAGGAAACTGACATGAACAGTAGATCCTCTTCAGTCCAATACACTGTACTTGCTGGGAACAGATGCACGTGCTATTTGCACTGTGTATGGCAATAGGAGTTCAATAGTGACTTTTCTTACCAGAAAAAAACTCTTGCTCGTAGGACCAAAAACTGCATGTGTCTCAACTCCATTTGGGACTGGGAAAGAAACGCTAGCTTGCCTTACAACAAAAACACTCTGCTTTTGAGAAAAGAGCATTCTTCTAATATACTGTGTTTCCTATAGGGCCAGAACAGTGAGCTTCCTCAGAACAAAAGAACTGTGCTTCCTGCACACATGGGCCATATCTATTCAATTCTGCTTAGGAAACTGACAAGAACAGTAGATCCTCTTCAGTCCAATACACTGTACATGCTGGGAACAGAGGCCAGTACTATTTGCCCTGTGTATGACAATGGGAGCGCAATAGTGACTCTTCTTACCAGAAAACAACTCTTGCTCCTAGGACCAGAAACTGCATGTGATTCAACTCCATTTAAGACTGGGAAACAAACGCTAGCTCGCCTTACAAGAAAAACACTCTGCTTTTGAGAAAAGAGCACTCTTCTACTCTTCTGTGTTTCCTATAGGGCCAGAACAGTGAGCTTGATCAGAACAAAAGAACTGTGCTTCCTTCACACGGGCCATATCTAGTTCAACTCTGCTTAGGAAACTGACAAGAACAGTAGCTCCTCTTCAGTCCGATACACTGTACTTGCTGGGAATGGACCGAGTGCTATTTGCACTATGTATGGCAATGGGAGCGCAATAGTGACTTTCCTTACCAGAAAACAACTCTTGCTCGTAAGACCAGAAACTGCATGTGATTCAACTCCATATAGAACTGGGAAACAAACACTAGCTCGCCTTACAAGAAATATGCTCTGCTTTTGAGAAAACTCTACTGTGTTTCCTATAGGGCCAGAACAGTGAGCTTGCTCAGAACAAAAGAACTGTGCTTCCTACACACACGGCCATATCTAGTTCAACTCTGCTTAGGAACCTGACAAGAACAGTAGATCCTCTTCAGTCCAATACACTGTACATGCTGGGAACAGACGCGTGTGCTATTTGCCCTGTGTATGACAATGGGAGCACAATAGTTACTCTTCTTACCAGAACACAACTCTTGCTCGTAGGACCAGAAAGTGCATGTGATTCAACTCCATTTAGGACTGTGAAACAAACACTAACTCGCCTTACAAGAAACACACTCTGAGTTAGAGGAAAAAGCACTCTTCTACTCCATTGTGTTTCATAAGAGGTCCGAACAGTGAACTTGCTCAGAACAAAAGAACTGTGCTTCCTACACACACGGCCATATCTAGTTCAATTCTGCTTAGGAACCTGACAAGAACAGTAGATCCTCTTCCGTCCAATACACTGTACTTCCTGGGAAGAGACTCCAGTACTATTTGTCCTGTGAATGGCAATGGCAGCGCAATATTGACTCTTCTTACCAGAAAACAACTCTTGCTCATAGGACCGGAAACTTCCTGTGATTGAACTCCATTTAGGACTAGGAAACAAACGCTAGCTCGCCTTACAAGAAACACACTCTGCTTTTGAGAAAAGAGCACTCTTCTACACTACTGTTTTTCCTATGATGTCCGAACAGTGAGCTTGCTCAGAACAAAAAATCGAGCTTCCTACACACCGCCACACCTAGTTCAATTCTGCTTAGCAACCTGACAAGAACAGTAGATCCTCTTCAGTCCAATACACTGTACTGCTGGGAACAGACAACAGTGCTATTTGTCCTGTGTATGGCAATGGCAGTGCAATAGTGACTCTTCTTACCATAAAACAACTCTTGCTCGTAGGACCAGAAACTGCATGTAATTCAACTCCATTTAGGACTGGGAAACAAATGCTAGCTCGCCTTACAAGAAACACACTCTGCTTCTGAGAAAAGAGCACTCATCTTCTCTACTGTGTTTTCAATAGCGCCAGAACAATGAGCTTGCTCACAACAAAAGAACTGTGCTTCCTACACACACAGGCCATATCTAGTTCTACTCTGCTTAGGAAACTGACAAGAACAGTAGCTCCTCTTCGGTCCAATACACTGTACTTGCGGGGAACAGACGCGAGTGCTATTTGCACTGTGTATGGCTATTGGAGCACAATAGTGATTCGTCTTACCAGAAAACAACTCTTGCTTGTAGGACAAAAAACTGCATGTGACTCAACTCCATTTATGACTGGGAACCATCGCTAGCTCGCCTTCCAAGAAACACACTCTGCTTTTGAGGAAAGAGCACTCTATACTCTACTGTGTTTCCTATGGGTTCCGAACAGTGAGCTTGCTCAGAACAAAAAAATTGTGCTTCCTACACCCACGGCCATATCTAGTTCAAGTCTGCTTAGGAACCTGACAAGAACAGTATATCCTCTTCCATCCAATACACTGTACTTGCTGGGAAAAGACGCCAGTGTTATTTGTCCTGTGTATGGCAATGTCAGCTCAATAGTGACTCTTCTTACCAGAAAACAACTCTTGCTTGTAGGACCAGAAACTGCATGTGATTCAACTCCATTTAGGACTGGTAAACAAACGCTAGCTCGCCTTACAAGAAACTCACTCTGCTTTTGAGAAAAGAGCACTCTTCTACTCTACTGTGTTTCCTATGGTGTCCAAACAGTGAGCTTGCTCAGAACAAAAGAACTGTGCTTCCTAAACACATGAGCCATATCTAGTTCAACTCTGCTTAGGAAACTGACAAGAACAGTAGCTCCTCTTCAGTCCAATACACTGTACATGCTGGGAACAGACGCGAGTGCTATTTGCACTGTGTATGTCAATGGGAGCGCAATAGTGACTCTTCTTACCAGAAAACAACTCTTGCTCGTAGGACCAGAAACTGTATGTGGTTCAACTCCATTTAGGACTGTGAAACAAATGCTAGCTCGCCTTACAAGAAATACAATCTGCTTTAGAGAAAAGAGCACTCTTCTACTCTACTGTTTCCTATGTGTTCCGAACAGTGAGCTTGCTCAGAACAAAAAAACTGTGCTTCCTACACACATGGCCATATCTAGTTCAATTCTGCTTATAAAACTGACAAGAACAGTAGATCCTCTTCAAACCAATACACTCTACTTCCTGGGACCAGACGCCAGTGCTATTTGTCCTGTGTATGGCAATGGATGCGCAATAGTGACTCTTCTTACAAGAAACAACTCTTGCTCCTAGGACCAGAAACTGCATGGGATTCAACTCCATTTAGGACTGGGAAACAAACACTAACTCGCCTTACAAGAAACACACTCTGCTTTTGAGAAAAGAGCCCTCTTCTTCTCTAAAGTGTTTTCTGTAGGGCCAGAACAGTGAGCTTGCTCAGAACAAAAGAACTGTGCTTCCAACACACACGGCCATATCTAGTTCAATTCTGATTAGGAACCTGACAAGAACAGTAGCTCCTCTTCAGTCCGATACACTGTATTTGCTGGGAACAGATGCGAGTGCTATTTGCACTGTGTATGGCAATGGGAGCTCAATAGTTACTTTCCTTACCAGAAAACAACTCTTGCTCGTAGGACCAGAAACTGCATGTGATTCAACTGTATTTAGGACTGGGAAACAAACGCTAGCTCGCCTTACAAGAAACACACTCTGATTTTTGAGAAAAGAGCACTCTTCTACTCTACTGTGTTTCCTAGGTGGTCCAAACAGTGAGCTTGCTCAGAACAAAAGAACTGTGCTTCCTACACACACGGCCATATCTAGTTCAATTCTGCTTAGAAACCTGTCAAGAACAGTAGATCCTCTTCAGTCCAATACACTGTACTTGCTGGGAAGAGTCCCAGTGATATTTGTCCTGTGTATGGCAATGGCAGCACAATAGTGACTCTTCTTACCAGAAAACAACTCTTGCTCATAGGACCAGAAACTGCATGGGATTCAACTCCATTTAGGACTGGGAAACAAACGCTAGCTCGCCTTACAAGAAACACATTCTGCTTTAGAGAAAAGAGCACTCTGCTACTCTACTGTGTTTCCTATGGGGTCCAAACAGTGAGCTTGCGCAGAACAAAAGAACTGTGCTTCCTACACGGGAAATATCTAGCTCAACTCTGCTTAGGAAACTGACAAGGACAGTAGCTCCTATTCAGTCCAATACACTATACTTCCTGGGAACAGATGCGAGAGCTATTTGCACTGTGTATGGCATTTGGAGCGCAATAGTGACTCTTCTTACCAGAAAACAACTCTTGCTCGTAGGACAAAAAACTGCATGTGACTCAACTCCATTTATGACTGGGAACCATCGCTAGCTCGCCTTCCAAGAAACACACTCTGCTTTTGAGGAAAGAGCACTCTATACTCTACTGTGTTTCCTATGGGTTCCTAACAGTGAACTTGCTCAGAACAAAAAAACTGTGCTTCCTACCCACACGGCCATATCTAGTTCAAGTCTGCTTAGGAACCTGACAAGAACAGTAGATCCTCTTCAGTCCAATACACTGTGCATGCTGGGAACAGACGCGAGTGCTCTTTGCCCTGTGTTGACAATGAGAGCACAATAGTGACTCTTCATAGCAGAAAACAACTCTTGCTCGTAGGACCAGAAACTGCATGTGATGCAACTCCATTTAGGACTGGGAAACAAACGCTAGCTCGCCTTACAAGAAACACACTCTGATTTAGAGAAAAAAGCACTCTTCTACTCTATTGTGTTTCCTAAGAGGTCCGAACAGTGAACTTGCTCAAACCAAAAGAACTGTGCTTCCTACACACACGGCCATATCTAGTTCAATTCTGCTTAGGAACCTGACAAGAACAGTAGCTCCTCTTCAGTCCAATACACTGTACTTGCTGGGAACAGACTCCAGTGCTATTTGTCCTGTGTATGGCAATGGCAGCGCAATATTTACTATTCTTACCATAAAACAACTCTTGACAATAGGACCAGAAACTGCATGGGATTCAACTCCATTTAGGACTGGGAAACAAACGCTAGCTCTCCTTACAAGAAACACACTCTGCTTTTGAGAAAAGAGCACTCTTCTACTCTACTGTGTTTCCTATGGGGTCCAAACAGTGAGCTTGCTCAGAACAAAAGAACTGTGCTTCCTACACACGGACCATATCTAGTTCAACTCTGCTTAGGGAACTGACAGTACAGTAGCTCCTATTCAGTCCGATACACTGTACTTCCTGGGAACAGATGCGAGTGCTATTTGTAATGTGTATGGCAATGGGAGCGCAATAGTGACTTTCCTTACCAGAAAACAACTCTTGCTCGTAGGACCAGAAACTGCATGTGATTCAACTCCATTTAGGACTAGGAAACAAACGCTAGCTCGCCTTACAAGAAATACACTCTGCTTTTGAGAAAAGAGCACTGCTGTGGGATGTATGGCAAATGTGTTGCTAATTAATCAATAAAACACTGATTGGCTGTTGGCTAGGCAGGAAGTGTAGGCGGGGCAAGGAGTAGAATAAAGCAGGGAAGTGGAAGGCTGAGAGAGAGACACTGCCAGCCGCCATCAGGACAAGGAAGATGTAAGGTACCAGTAAGCCATGAGCCATGTGGCAAAGTAAAAATTAATAGAAATCTGCTAAATATAAGAGAAAGAGCTAGACAATAACAAGCCTTAGCTAATGGCCAAGCAGTTTAAATAATGTAAGAGTCTTTGTGTTTATTTTATAAGTGGGCTCTGAGACTGGCGGGACTTGGTGGTGGGAGCTGGAGAGAAATTCTCCAGCAACAAATGGCGTCCAATGTGTTGGCAAGAGTTTCCACCTAAAAACTGAGAAAAAAGATTCTAAAACGGAGCTAAAAACAGCTCCTAGTTGTCTCTTTCAAGCTAGTGGCAGCCTGCGTGTTTGAGCTACTATGGCGGGTTCCTGGCGTGCATGCTTGACCTGCAGTATGGCGGGAATGAGGCCTCTGCAAGTGGCACATTAAGCTGTGTGGTGGATTTAGCCTTTGCTAGTACAAAACAAAACAAAACAAAAAAAAAGAGATTTCTGGGCTACACGCTGCTTTGATAGAAGCAGAGACCCACTATTTCTGAGAGTTGATGGCTCCCAGAGTTGGCGGAAAATGTAGCCATGTTGGGAAGCCGAGGTGGGTGGAGCCAGCAGCCACAGCTGCTGCAGTTTAAAGCAATAGATTCACAATAAGACAGATTCAGATGTAATAGTTTACAATGTGTGTAAAAGATACGTAGGCTTGAAAGAGACAAAAAAGGTGATATATAGAGTTATAGAAACAAATACATAGTTTTAAAAAATAAAGTCATTAAAGAGACAGTAAAGGTAGTATAAAAAATAAGGCACGTAAAAATGGATATTACACAGAGAATCTGGATTGTGTTGTCGTTGGGACTTTTAACTGCAGAAAAACATTTGATTGTAAAAGCTGTAGAGTTATGCCAAAATGTATATTTTAAAGATACCTTGACTTCAAAATTTGGATGTAAGGATATGTTGCTTTGGAAAAGAGTCTCTTTTGTTTCCACAGAAAGCCAGAGGCTATGGATTTGTTCAAGATTAAGATACATCAGGTTTGACCAGCCAAGAACCCCTGAAGGTCTCCTATGACACCATGGCCCAGATGATCCAACATCCAGAATGGTTTAAAGGCATCTGGCTCAGACGATACAGCCTCATGGACTATTCCATAATTCTAATTTTTTTTTGTTTCCCCACAAGATACAGCGCCCCCTTCCAGCAGGAAGTAGTAAGAGAAGCTACGCCCAAATTGCCAAATTATATGTAATTTTACTTTGTTAAGGTTAAAACCTTCCTTTTTGAAAAAAAAAAAGGGGGAAATGCTGTGGGATATATGGCAAATGTGTTGCTAATTAATCAATAAAACACTGATTGGCCGTTGGCTAGGCAGGAAGTGTAGGCAGGGCAAGGAGGAGAATAAAGCGGGGAAGTGGAAGGTTGAGAGAGAGACACTGCCAGCTGCCATCAGGACAAGGAAGATGTAAGGTACCAGTAAGCCATGAGCCATGTGGCAAAGTAAAGATTAATAGAAATGGGCTAAATATAAGAGTAAGAGCTAGACAATAACAGGCCAGAGCTAATGGCCAAGCACTTTAAATAATGTAAGAGTCTGTGTGTTTATTTTATAAGTGGGCTCTGAGACTGGCGGGACTTGGTGGTGGGAGCTGGAGAGAAATTCTACAGCAACAGAGCACTATTCTACTCTACTGTGTTTCCTATGGGGTCCAAACAGTGAGCTTGCTCAGAACAAAAGAACTGTGCTTCCTACACACATGGACCATATCTAGTTCAACTCTGCTTAGGAAACTGACAAGAACAGTAGCTCCTATTCAGTCCAATACACTGTACTTGCTGGGAACAGACAACAGTGCTATTTGCACTGTGTATGGAATTTGGAGCACAATAGTGACTCTTCTTACCAGAAAACAACTCTTGCTCGTATGAAAAAAAACTGCCTGTGACTCAACTCCATTTATGACTGGGAAACAAACGCTAGCTCGCCTTACAAGAAACACACTCTGCTTTAGAGAAAAGAGCACTCTTCTACTCTACTGTGTTTCCTATAGGGCCAGAACAGTGAGCTTGCTCAGAACAAGAGAACTGTGCTTCCTACACACACGGGAAATATCTTGTTCAACTCTGCTTAGGAAACTGACAAGAACAGTAGCTCCTCTTCAGTCCGATACACTGTACTTGCTGGGAACAGACGCGAGTGCTATTTGCACTGTGTATGGCAGTGGGAACACAATAGTGACTTTCCTTACCAGAAAACAACTCTTGCTCGTAGGACCAGAAACTGCATGTGATTCAACTCCATTTATGACTGGGAAACAAACGCTAGCTCGCCTTACAAGAAACACACTCTGCTTTTGAGAAAAGAGCACTCTTCTACTCTACTGTGTTTCCTATAGGGAAAGAACAGTGAGCTTGCTCAGAACAAAGAACTGTGCTTCCTACACACATGGCCGTATCTAGTTCAATTCTGCTTAGGAACCTGTCAAGAACAGTAGATCCTCTTCAGTCCAATACACTTTACATGCTGGGAACAGACGCCAGTGCTATTTGCCCTGTGAAAAACAATGGGAGCACAATAGTGACTCTTCTTACCAGAAAAAAACTCTTGCTCGTAGGACCAGAAACTGCATGTGATTGAACTCCATTTAGGACTGGGAAACAAATGCTAGCTCGCCTTACAAGAAACAAACTCTGCTTCTGAGAAAAGAGCACTCTTCTACTCTTCTGTGTTTCCTATAGGGCCAGAACAGTGAGCTTGCTCAGAACAAAAGAACTGTGCTTTCTACACACACGGGCCATATCTAGTTCAACTCTGCTTAGGAAACTGACAAGAACAGTAGCTCCTCTTCAGTCCAATACACTGTACTTGCTGGGAACAGACGTGAGTGCTATTTGCACTGTATATGGCAAAGGGAGAAAAATAGTGACATTCCTTTCCAGAAAACATCCCTTGTTGGTTGGACCAGAAACTGCATGTGATTCAACTCCATTTTGGACTGGGAAACACACGCTAGCTCGCCTTACAAGAAACACATACTGCTTTTGAGAAAAGAGCACTCTTCTATTCTACTGTATTTCCTATGGGGTCCGAACAGTGAGCTTGCTCAGAACAAAAGAACTGTGTTTCCTACACACACGGGCCATATCTAGTTCAACTCTGGTTAGGAAACTGACAAGAGCAGTAGCTCCTCTTCAGTCCAATACACTGTACTTGCTGGGAACAGACGCGAGTGCTATTTGCACTGTGTATGGCAAAAGGAGCACAATAGTGACTTTCCTTTCCAGAAAACAACTCTTGCTCGTAGGACCAGAAACTGCATGTGATTCAACTCCATTTAGGACTGGGAAACAAACGCAAACTCGCCTTACAAGAAACACACTCTGCTTTTGAGAAAAGAGGACTCTTCTACTCTACTGTGTTTCCTATAGGCCAGAAGAGTGAGCTTGCTCAGAACAAAAGAACTGTGCTTCCTACACACACGGGCCATATCTAGTTCAACTCTGCTTAGGAAACTGACAAGAACTGTAGATCCTCTTCAGTCCAATACACTTTACATGCTGGGAACAGACGCCAGTGCTATTTGCCCTGTGTTTGACAATGGGAGCACAACAGTGACTCTTCTTTCCAGAAAACAACTCTTGCTCATAGGACCAGAAACTGCATGTGATTGAACTCCATTTAGGACTGGGAAACAATCGCTAGCTCGCCTTACAAGAAACACACTCTGCTTTTGAGAAAAGAGCACTCTTCTACTCTACTGTGTTTCCTACAGGGCCAGAAGAGTGAGCTTGCTCAGAACAAAAGAAGTGTACTTCCTGCACACACGGGCCATATCTAGTTCAACTTTGCTTAGGAAACTGACAAGAACAGTAGATCCTCTTCAGTCCAATACACTGTACATGCTGGGAACAGACGCGAGTCCTATTTGCCCTGTGTATGGCAATGGGAACACAATAGTGACTCTTCTTACTAGAAAACAACTCTTGCTTGTAGGACCAGAAAATGCATGTGATTCAACTCCATTTAGGACTGGGAAACAAAAGCTAGCTCGCCTTACAAGAAACACACTCTCCTTTATTGAAAAGAGCACTCTTCTACTCTACTGTGTTTCCTATGGGGTCCGAACAGTGAGCTTGCTCAGAACAAAAGAATTGTGCTTCCTACACACATGGACCATATCTAGTTCAACTCTGCTTAGGAAACTGACAAGAACAGTAGCTCCTATTCAGTCCAATACACTGTACTTGCTGGGAACAGACAACAGTGCTATTTGTCCTGTGTATGGCAATGGCAGCACAATAGTGACTTTTCTTACGAGAAAAGATCTCTTGCTCGTAGGACCAGAAACTGCATGGGATTCAACTCCATTTAGGACTGGGAAACAAACGCTAGCTCGCCTTACAAGAAACACACTCTGCTTTTGAGAAAAGAGTACTCTTCTACTCTAAAGTGTTTCCTATAGGGCCAGAACAGTGAGCTTGCTGAGAACAAAAGAACTGTGCTTCCTAAACATACGGGCCATATCTAGTTCAACTCTGCTTAGGAAACTAACAAGAACAGTAGCTCCTCTTCAGTCCGATACACTGTAATAGCTGGGAACACACGCGAGTGCTATTTGCACTGTGTATGTCAATGAGAGCGCAATAGTGACTTTCCTTACCAGAAAACAACTCTTGCTCATAGGACCAGAAACTGCATGTGATTCAACTCCATTTAGGACTGGGAAACAAATGCTAGCTCGCCTTACATGAAACACACACTGCTTTTGAGAAAAGAGCACTCTTCTACTCTACTGTGTTTCCTATGGGGTCCGAAAAGTGAGCTTGCTCAGAACAAAAGAACTGTGCTTCCTACACACACGGGCCATATCTAGTTCAGCTTTGCTTAGGAAACTGACATGAACAGTAGATCCTCTTCAGTCCAATACACTTTACATGCTGGGAACAGATGCAAGTGCTATTTGCACTGTGTATGGCAATGGGAGTGCAATAGTGACTCTTCTTACCAGAAAAAAACTCTTGCTCGTAGGACCAAAAACTGCATGTGTCTCAACTCCATTTAGGACTGGGAAAGAAACGCTAGCTTGCCTTACAAGAAAAACACTCTGCTTTTGAGAAAAGAGCATTCTTCTAATATACTGTGTTTCCTATAGGGCCAGAACAGTGAGCTTCCTCAGAACAAAAGAACTGTGCTTCCTGCACACATGGGCCATATCTATTCAATTCTGCTTAGGAAACTGACAAGAACAGTAGATCCTCTTCAGTCCAATACACTGTACATGCTGGGAACATACGCCAGTACTATTTGCCCTGTGTATGACAATGGGAGCACAATAGTGACTCTTCTTACCAGAAAACAACTCTTGCTCCTAGGACCAGAAACTGCATGTGATTCAACTCCATTTAAGACTGGGAAACAATCGCTAGCTCGCCTTACAAGAAAAACACTCTGCTTTTGAGAAAAGAGCACTCTTCTACTCTTCTGTGTTTCCTTTAGGGCCAGAACAGTGAGCTTGATCAGAACAAAAGAACTGTGCTTCCTTCACACGGGCCATATCTAGTTCAACTCTGCTTAGGAAACTGATAAGAACAGTAGCTCCTCTTCAGTCCGATACACTGTACTTGCTGGGAATGGACCGAGTGCTATTTCCACTATGTATGGCAATGGAAGCGCAATAGTGACTTTCCTTACCAGAAAACAACTCTTGCTCGTAGGACCAGAAACTGCATGTGATTCAACTCCATTTAGGACTGGGAAACAAATGCTAGCTCGCCTTACATGAAACACACTCTGCTTTTGAGAAAAGAGCACTCTTCTACTCTACTGTGTTTCCTATGGGGTCCAAACAGTGAGCTTGCTCAGAACAAAAGAACTGTGCTTCCTACACACGGACCATATCTAGTTCAACTCTGCTTAGGGAACTGACAGTACAGTAGCTCCTATTCAGTCCAATACACTGTACTTCCTGGGAACAGACGTGAGTGCTATTTGTAATGTGTATGGCAATGGGAGCGCAATAGTGACTTTCCTTACCAGAAAACAACTCTTGCTCGTAGGACCAGAAACTGCATGTGATTCAACTCCATTTAGGACTAGGAAACAAACGCTAGCTCGCCTTACAAGAAATACACTCTGCTTTTGAGAAAAGAGCACTGCTGTGGGATGTATGGCAAATGTGTTGCTAATTAATCAAAAAAACACTGATTGGCCGTTGGCTAGGCAGGAAGTGTAGGCAGGGCAAGGAGGAGAATAAAGCGGGGAAGTGGAAGGCTGAGAGAGAGACACTGCCAGCCGCCATCAGGACAAGGAAGATGTAAGGTACCAGTAAGCCATGAGCCATGTGGCAAAGTAAAGATTAATAGAAATGGGCTAAATATAAGAGTAAGAGCTAGACAATAACAGGCCTGAGCTAATAGCCAAGCAGTTTAAATAATGTAAGAGTCTGTGTGTTTATTTTATAAGTGGGCTCTCAGACTGGCGGGACTTGGTGGTGGGAGCTGGAGAGAAATTCTACAGCAACAGAGCACTATTCTACTCTACTGTGTTTCCTATGGGGTCCAAACAGTGAGCTTGCTCAGAACAAAAGAACTGTGCTTCCTACACACATGGACCATATCTAGTTCAACTCTGCTTATTAAACTGACAAGAACAGTAGCTCCTATTCAGTCCAATACACTGTACTTGCTGGGAACAGACAACAGTGCTATTTGCACTGTGTATGGAATTTGGAGCGCAATAGTGATTCTTCTTACCAGAAAACAACTCTTGCTCGTAGGAAAAAAAACTGCCTGTGACTCAACTCCATTTAGGACTGGGAAACAAACGCTAGCTCGCCTTACAAGAAACACACTCTGCTTTAGAGAAAAGAGCACTCTTCTACTCTACTGTGTTTCCTATAGGGCCAGAACAGTGAGCTTGCTCAGAACAAGAGAACTGTGCTTCCTACACACACGGGAAATATCTCGTTCAACTCTGCTTAGGAAACTGACAAGAACAGTAGCTCCTCTTCAGTCCGATACACTGTACTTGCTGGGAACAGACGCGAGTGCTATTTGCACTGTGTATGGCAGTGGGAACACAATAGTGACTTTCCTTACCAGAAAACAACTCTTGCTCGTAGGACCAGAAACTGCATGTGATTCAACTCCATTTAGGACTGGGAAACAAACGCTAGCTCGCCTTACAAGAAACACACTCTGCTTTTGAGAAAAGAGCACTCTTCTACTCTACTGTGTTTCCTATAGGGAAAGAACAGTGAGCTTGCTCAGAACAAAGAACAGTGCTTCCTACACACATGGCCGTATCTAGTTCAATTCTGCTTAGGAAACTGACAAGAACAGTAGCTCCTCTTCAGTCTGATACACTGTAATAGCTGGGAACACACGCGAGTGCTATTTGCACTGTGTATGTCAATGAGAGCGCAATAGTGACTTTCCTTACCAGAAAACAACTCTTGCTCGTAGGACCAGAAACTGCATGTGATTCAACTCTATTTAGGACTGTGAAACAAATGCTAGCTCGCCTTACATGAAACACACACTGCTTTTGAGAAAAGAGCACTCTTCTACTCTACTGTGTTTCCTATGGTGTTCGAAAAGTAAGCTTGCTCAGAACAAAAGAACTGTGCTTCCTACACACACGGGCCATATCTAGTTCAACTCTGCTTAGGAAACTGACATGAACAGTAGATCCTCTTCAGTCCAATACACTGTACTTGCTGGGAACAGATGCAAGTGCTATTTGCACTGTGTATGGCAATGGGAGTGCAATAGTGACTCTTCTTACCAGAAAAAAACTCTTGCTCGTAGGACCAAAAACTGCATGTGTCTCAACTCCATTTAGGACTGGGAAAGAAACGCTAGCTCGCCTTACAAGAAAAACACTCTGCTTTTGAGAAAAGAGCACTCTTCTACTCTTCTGTGTTTCCTATAGGGCCAGAACAGTGAGCTTGATCAGAACAAAAGAACTGTGCTTCCTTCACACGGGCCATATCTAGTTCAACTCTGCTTAGGAAACTGATAAGAACAGTAGCTCCTCTTCAGTCCGATACACTGTACTTGCTGGGAATGGACCGAGTGCTATTTGCACTATGTATGGCAATGGGAGCGCAATAGTGACTTTCCTTACCAGAAAACAACTCTTGCTCGTAGGACCAGAAACTGCATGTGATTCAACTCCATTTAGGCCTGGGAAACAAATGCTAGCTCGCCTTACATGAAAAACACTCTGCTTTTGAGAAAAGAGCACTCTTCTACTCTACTGTGTTTCCTATGGGGTCCAAACAGTGAGCTTACTCAGAACAAAAGAACTGTGCTTCCTACACACGGACCATATCTAGTTCAACTCTGCTTAGGGAACTGACAGTACAGTAGCTCCTATTCAGTCCAATACACTGTACTTCCTGGGAACAGACGGGAGTGCTATTTGTAATGTGTATGGCAATGGGAGCGCAATAGTGACTTTCTTACCAGAAAACAACTCTTGCTCGTAGGACCAGAAACTGCATGTGATTCAACTCCATTTAGGACTAGGAAACAAACGCTAGCTCGCCTTACAAGAAATACACTCTGCTTTTGAGAAAAGAGCACTGCTGTGGGATGTATGGCAAATGTGTTGCTAATTAATCAATAAAACACTGATTGGCATTGGCTAGGCAGGAAGTGTAGGCGGGGCAAGGAGGAGAATAAAGCAGGGAATTGGAAGGCTGAGAGAGAGACACTGCCAGCCGCCATCAGGACAAGGAAGATGTAAGGTACCAGTAAGCCATGAGCCATGTGGCAAAGTAAAAATTAATAGAAATCTGCTAAATATAATAGTAAGAGCTAGACAATAACAGGCCTTAGCTAATGGCCAAGCAGTTTAAATAATGTAAGAGTCTTTGTGTTTATTTTATAAGTGGGCTCTGAGACTGGCGGGACTTGGTGGTGGGAGCTGGAGAGAAATTCTC
The DNA here is from genome assembly GCF_949786415.1 of Peromyscus eremicus. Lineage (NCBI taxonomy): Eukaryota > Metazoa > Chordata > Mammalia > Rodentia > Cricetidae > Peromyscus > Peromyscus eremicus. Next base: position 68,708 of record NW_026735745.1, on the reverse strand, counting down.
CAGCAACAAATGGCGTCCAATGTGTTGGCAAGAGTTTCCACCTAAAAACTGAGAAAAAAGGTTCTAAAACGGAGCTAAAAACAGCTCCTAGTTGTCTCTTTCAAGCTAGTGGCAGCCTGCGTGTTTGAGGTACTATGGCGGGTTCCTGGCGTGCATGCTTGACCTGCAGTATGGCGGGAATGAGGCAACTGCAAGTGGCACATTAAGCTGTGTGGTGGATTTAGCCTTTGCTAGTACAAAACTAAACAAAACAAAAAAAAAGAGATTTCTGGGCTACACGCTGCTTTGATAGAAGCAGAGACCCACTATTTCTGAGAGTTGATGGCTCCCAGAGCTGGCCAGAAACGTAGCCATGTTGGGAAGCTGAGGTGGGCGGAGCCAGCAGCCACAGCTGCTGCAGTTTAAAGCAATAGATTCACAATAAGACAGATTCAGATGTAATAGTTTACAATGTGTGTAAAAGATACGTAGGCTTGAAAGAGACAAAAAAGGTGATATATAGAGTTATAGAAACAAATACATAGTTTTAAAAAATAAAGTCATTAAAGAGACAGTAAAGGTAGTATAAAAAATAAGGCACGTAAAAATGGATATTACACAGAGAATCTGGATTGTGTTGTCGTTGGGACTTTTAACTGCAGAAAAACATTTGATTGTAAAAGCTGTAGAGTTATGCCAAAATGTATATTTTAAAGATACCTTGACTTCAAAATTTGGATGTAAGGATATGTTGCTTTGGAAAAGAGTCTCTTTTGTTTCCACAGAAAGCCAGAGGCTATGGATTTGTTCAAGATTAAGATACATCAGGTTTGACCAGCCAAGACCCCCTGAAGGTCTCCTATGACACCATGGCCCAGATGATCCAACATCCAGAATGGTTTAAAGGCATCTGGCTCAGACGATACAGCCTCATGGACTATTCCATAATTCTAATTTTTTTTTGTTTCCCCACAAGATACAGCGCCCCCTTCCAGCAGGAAGTAGTAAGAGAAGCTACGCCCAAATTGCCAAATTATATGTAATTTTACTTTGTTAAGGTTAAAACCTTCCTTTTTGAAAAAAAAAAGGGGGAAGTGCTGTGAGATGTATGGCAAATGTGTTGCTAATTAATCAATAAAACACTGATTGGCCGTTGGCTAGGCAGGAAGTGTAGGCGGGGCAAGGAGGAGAATAAAGCGGGGAAGTGGAAGGCTGAGAGAGAGACACTGCCAGCCGCCATCAGGACAAGGGAGATGTAAGGTACCAGTAAGCCATGAGCCATGTGGCAAAGTAAAGATTAATAGAAATGGGCTAAATATAAGAGTAAGAGCTAGACAATAACAGGCCTGAGCTAATGGCCAAGCAGTTTAAATAATGTAAGAGTCTGTGTGTTTATTTTATAAGTGGGCTCTGAGACTGGCGGGACTTGGTGGTGGGAGCTGGAGAGAAATTCTCCAGCAACAGAGCACTCTTCTACTCTACTGTGTTTCCTACAGGGCCAGAACAGTGAGCTTGCTGAGAACAAAAGAACTGTGCTTCCTACACACACGGGCCATATCTAGTTCAACTCTGCTTAGGAAACTAACAAGAACAGTAGCTCCTCTTCAGTCCGATACACTGTAATAGCTGGGAACACACGCGAGTGCTATTTGCACTGTGTATGTCAATGAGAGCGCAATAGTGACTTTCCTTACCAGAAAACAACTCTTGCTCGTAGGACCAGAAACTGCATGTGATTCAACTCCATTTTGGACTGGGAAACAAATGCTAGCTCGCCTTACATGAAACACACACTGCTTTTGAGAAAAGAGCACTCTTCTACTCTACTGTGTTTCCTATGGGATCCGAAAAGTGAGCTTGCTCAGAACAAAAGAACTGTGCTTCCTACACACACGGGCCATATCTAGTTCAACTCTGCTTAGGAAATTGACATGAACAGTAGATCCTCTTCAGTCCAATACACTGTACTTGCTGGGAACAGACGCGAGTGCTATTTGCACTGTGTATGGCAAAAGGAGCGCAATAGTGACTTTCCTTTCCAGAAAACAACTCTTGCTCGTAGGACCAGAAACATCATGTGATTCAACTCCATTTAGGACTGGGAAACAAACGCAAGCTCGCCTTACAAGAAACACACTCTGCTTTTGAGAAAAGAGCACTATTCTACTCTACTGTGTTTCCTATAGGCCAGATAAGTGAGCTTGCTCAGAACAAAAGAACTGTGCTTCCTACACACACGGGCCATATCTAGTTCAACTCTGCTTAGGAAACTGACGAGAACTGTAGATCCTCTTCAGTCCAATACACTTTACATGCTGGGAACAGACGCCAGTGCTATTTGCCCTGTGTTTGACAATGGGAGCGCAACAGTGACTCTTCTTACCAGAAAACAACTCTTGTTCATAGGACCAGAAACTGCATGTGATTGAACTCCATTTAGGACTGGGAAACAGTCGCTAGCTCGCCTTACAAGAAACACATTCTGCTTTTGAGAAAGGAGCACTCTTCTACTCTACTGTGTTTCCTACAGGGCCAGAAGAGTGAGCTTGCTCAGAACAAAAGAAGTGTACTTCCTGCACACACGGGCCATATCTAGTTCAACTTTGCTTAGAAAACTGACAAGAACAGTAGATCCTCTTCAGTCCAATACACTGTACTTAATGGGAACAGACGCGAGTCCTATTTGCCCTGTGTATGGCAATGGCAACACAATAGTGACTCTTCTTACTAGAAAACAACTCTTGCTTGTAGGACAAGAAACTGCATGTGATTCAACTCCAATTAGGACTGGGAAACAAAAGCTAGCTTGCCTTACAAGAAACACACTCTGCTTTTGAGAAAAGAGCACTCTTCTACTCTACTGTGTTTCCTATAGGGCCAAAACAGTGAGCTTGCTCAGAACAAAAGAACTGTGCTTCCTACACACACCGGCCATATCTAGTTCAACTCTGCTTAGGAAACTGACAAGAACAGTAGATCCTCTTCAGTCCAATACACTGTAAATGCTGGGAACAGACGCCAGTGCTATTTGCCCTGTGTATGACAATGGGAGCGCAATAGTGACTCTTCTTACAAGAAAACAACACTTGCTCCTAGGATCAGAAACTGCATGTGATTCAACTCCATTTAGGACTCCGAAACAAACGCTAGCTCACCTTACAAGAAACACACTCTGCTTTTGAGAAAAGAGCACTCTTCTACTCTACTGTGTTTCCTATGGGGTCCGAACAGTGAGCTTGCTCAGAACAAAAGAACTGTGCTTCCTACACACACGGGCCATATCTAGTTCAACTCTGCTTAGGAAACTGACAAGAACAGTAGCTCCTCTTCTGTCCAATACACTGTACTTGCAAAGAACAGTAGCAAGTGTTGTTTGCACTGTGTATGGCAATAGGAGGGCAATAGTGACTCTTCTTATCAGAAAACAACTCTTGCTCACAGGACAAGAAACTGCATGTAATTCAACTCCATTTAGGACTGGGAAACAAACGCTAGCTCACCTTACAAGAAACACACTCTGCTTTTGAGAAAAGAGCACTCTTCTACTCTTCTGTGTTTCCTATAGGACCAGAACAGTGAGCTTGCTCAGAACAAGAGAACTGTGCTTCCTACACACACGGGAAATATCTCGTTCAACTCTGCTTAGGAAACTGACAGGAACAGTAGCTCCTTTTCAGTCCGATACACTTTACTTGCTGGGAACAGACGGGAGTGCTATTTGCACTGTGTATGGCAGTGGGAACACAATAGTGACTTTCCTTACCAGAAAACAACTCTTGCTCGTAGGACCAGAAACTGCATGTGATTCAACTCCATTTAGGACTGGGAAACAAACGCTAGCTCGCCGTACAAGAAACACACTCTGCTTTTGAGAAAAGAGCACTCTTCTACTCTACTGTGTTTCCTATAGGGAAAGAACAGTGAGCTTGCTCAAAACAAAGAACTGTGCTTCCTACACACATGGCCGTATCTAGTTCAATTCTGCTTAGGAACCTGACAAGAACAGTAGATCCTCTTCAGTCCAATACGCGGTACATGCTGGGAACAGACGCCAGTGCTATTTGCCCTGTGTAAAACAATGGGAGCACAATAGTGACTCTTCTTACCAGAAAAAAACTCTTGCTCGTAGGACCAGAAACTGCATGTGATTCAACTCCATTTAGGACTGGGAAACAAACGCTAGCTCGCCTTACAAGAAACAAACTCTGCTTCTGAGAAAAGAGCACTCTTCTACTCTTCTGTGTTTCCTATAGGGCCAGAACAGTGAGCTTGCTCAGAACAAAAGAACTGTGCTTTCTACACACACGGGCCATATCTAGTTCAACTCTGCTTAGTAAACTGACAAGAACAGTAGCTCCTCTTCAGTCCAATACACTGTACTTGCTGGGAACAGACGCGAGTGCTATTTGCACTGTGTATGGCAAAAGGAGCACAATAGTGACTTTCCTTTCCAGAAAACAACTCTTGCTCGTAGGACCAGAAACATCATGTGATTCAACTCCATTTAGGACTGGGAAACAAACGCAAGCTCGCCTTAAAAGAAACACACTCTGCTTTTGAGAAAAGAGCACTATTCTACTCTACTGTGTTTCTTATAGGCCAGAATAGTGAGCTTGCTCAGAACAAAAGAAGTGTACTTCCTGCACACACGGGCCATATCTAGTTCAACTTTGCTTAGGAAACTGACAAGAACAGTAGATCCTCTTCAGTCCAATACACTGTACATCCTGGGAACAGACGCGAGTCCTATTTGCCCTGTGTATGGCAATGGCAACACAATAGTGACTCTTCTTACTAGAAAACAACTCTTGCTTGTAGGACCAGAAACTGCATGTGATTCAACTCCAATTAGGACTGGGAAACAAAAGCTAGCTTGCCTTACAAGAAACACACTCTGCTTTTGAGAAAAGAGCACTCTTCTACTCTACTTTGTTTCCTATAGGGCCAAAACGGTGAGCTTGCTCAGAACAAAAGAACTGTGCTTCCTACACACACGAGCCATATCTAGTTCAACTCTGCTTAGGAAACTGACAAGAACATTAGATCCTCTTCAGTCCAATACAATGTACATGCTGGGAACAGACGACAGTGCTATTTGCCCTGTGTTTGACAATGGGAGCACAACAGGGACTCTTCTTACCAGAAAACAACTCTTGCTCGTAGGACCAGAAACTGCATGTGATTCAACTCCATTTAGGACTGGGAAACAAACGCTAGCTTGCCTTAGAAGAAATACACTCTGCTTTTGAGAAAAGAGCACTCTTCTACTCTACTGTGTTTGGTATGGTGTCCGATCAGTGAGCTTGCTCAGAACAAAGAACAGTGCTTCCTACACACACGGGCCATATCTAGTTCAACTCTGCTTAAGATACTGAAAAGAACAGTAGCTCCTCTTCTGTCCAATACACTGTACTTGCAAAGAACAGTAGCGAGAGTTGTTAGCACTGTGTATGGCAGTAGGAGCGCAATAGTGACTCTTCTTACCAAAAAACAACTCTTGCTCATAGGACAAGAAACTGCATGTAATTCAACTCCATTTAGGACTGGGAACCAAATGCTAGCTCACCTTACAAGAAACACACTCTGCTTTTGAGAAAAGAGCACTCTTCTACTCCACTGTGTTTCCTATAGGACCAGAACAGTGAGCTTGCTCAGAACAAAAGAACTGTGCTTCTTAAACACACGGGCCATATCTCGTTCAACTCTGCTTAGGAAACTGACAAGAACAGTAGCTCCTCTTCAGTCCAATACACTGTACTTGCTGGGAGCAGACGCGAGTGCTATTTGCACTGTTTATGGCAAAGGGAGCACAATAGTGACTTTCCTTACCAGAAAACATCCCTTGCTTGTAGGACCAAAAACTGCATGTGATTCAACTCCATTTAGGACTGGGAAACAAATGCTAGTTCACCTTACAAGAAAAAAACTCTGCTTTTGAGAAAAGAGCACACTTCTACTCTACTGTGTTTTCTGTAGGGCCAGAACAGTGAGCTTGCTCAGAACAAAAGAACTGTGCTTCCTACACACAAGGGCTATATCTAGTTCAACTCTGCTTAGGAAACTGACAAGAACAGTAGATCCTCTATGTCCAATACACTGTACATGCTGGGAACAGACGCCAGTGCTATTTGCCCTGTGTATGACAATGCGAGCGCAATAGTGACTCTTCTTACCAGAAAACAACTCTTGCTCCTAGGATAGGAAACTACATGTGATTCAACTCCATTTAGGACTGCGAAACAAACACTAGCTAGCCTTACAAGAAACACACTCTGCTTTTGAGAAAAGAGCACAATTCTATTCTACTGTGTTTACTATGGGGCCCGAAAATTGAGCTTGCTCAGAACAAAAGAACTGTCCTTCACACACACGGGCCATATGTAGTTCAACTCTGCTTAGGAAACTGACAAGAACAGTAGCTCCTCTTCTGTCCAGTACACTGTAATTGCTGGGAACAGACGCGAGTGCTATTTGAACTGTGTAGGGCAAAAGGAGCGCAATAGTGACTTTCCTTACCAGAAAACATCCCTTGCTCATAGGACCAAAAACTGCATGTGATTCAACTCCATTTAGGACTGGGAAACAAACGCTAGCTCACCTTAAAAGAAACACACTCTGCTTTTGAGAAAAGAGCACTCTTCTACTCTACTGTGTTTCCTATAGGGCAAGAACAGTGAGCTTGCTCAGAACAAAAGAACTGTGCTTCCTACACACACGGGCTATATCTAGTTCAACTCTGCTTAGGAAACTGACAAGAACACTAGCTCCTCTTCAGTCCAATACACTGTACTTGCTGGGAGCAGACGCGAGTGCAATTTGCACTGTGTATGGCAATGGGAGCGCAATATTGACTCTTCTTACCACAAAACAACTCTTGCTCGTAGGACCAGAAACTGCATGGGTTTCAAGTCCGTTTTTGACTGGGAAACAAACACTAACTAGCCTTACAAGAAACACAATCTGCTTTTGAGAAAGAGCACTCCTCTACTCTACTGTGTTTCCTATGGGGTCTGAAAAGTGAGGTTGCTCAGAACAAAAGAACTGTGCTTCACACACACGGGACATATCTACTTTAACTCTGGTTAAGAAACTGACAAGAACAGTAGCTCCTCTTCTGTCCAATACAATGTACTTGCTGGGAACAGACGCGAGTGCTATTTGCACTGTGTATGGCAATGGTAGCACAATAGTGACTCTTCTTACCAGAAAACAACTCTTGCTTGCAGGACCAGAAACTGCATGTGATTCAACTCCATTATGGACTGGGAAACAAACGCTAGCTCTTGTTACAAGAAACACACTCTGCTTTTGAGAAAAGAGCACTCTTCTACTCTTCTGTGTTTCCTATAGGGCCAGAAGAGTGAGCTTGCTCTGAACAAATGATTTGTGCTTCCTTAACACACGGGCCATATATAGTTCAACTCTGCTTAGGAAACTAACAAGAACAGTAGCTCCTCTTCAGTCTAATTCACTGTACTTTGCTGGGAACAGACGCGAGTGCTATTTGCCCTGTGTATGGCAATGGGAGTGCAATAGTGACTCTCCTTACCAGAAAACAACTCTTGCTAGGAGGACCAGAAACTGCATGTGATTTAACTCCTTTAGGACTTGGAAACAAATGCTAGCTTGCCTTAGAAGAAACACACTCTGCTTTTGAGAAAAGAGCACTCTTCTACTCTACTGCGTTTCCTATAGGGCCAGAACAGTGAGCTTGCTCAGAACAAAAGAACTGTGCTTCCTACACACACAGGCCATATCTAGTTCAACTCTGCTTAGGAAACTGACAAGAACAGTAGATCCTCTTCTGTCCAATACACTGTACTTGCTGGGAACAGAAACGAGTGCTATTTGCACTGTGTATGGCAATAGTAGCACAATAGTGACTCTTCTTACAAGAAAACAACTCTTGCTCGTAGGACCAGAAACAGCATGTGATTCAACTCCATTTAGGACTGGGAAACAAACGCTAGCTCGCCTTACATGAAACACACTCTGCTTTTGAGAAAAGAGCACTCTTCTACTCTTCTGTGTTTCCTATAGGTCCAGAACAGTGAGCTTGCTCAGAACAAAAGAACTGTGCTTCCTACACACACGTGCCATATCTACTTCAACTCTGCTTAGGAAACAGACAAGAACAGTAGCTCCTCTTCTGTCCAATACTCTGTACTTGCTGGGAACAGACGCCAGTGATACTTGCGCTGTGTATGGAAATGGGAGCGCAATAGTGTCTCTTTTTACCAGAAAAAAACTGAGCCGGGCAGTGGTGGCGCACGCCTTTAATCCCAGCACTCGGGAGGCAGAGCCAGGCGGATCTCTGTGAGTTCGAGGCCAGCCTGGACTACCAAGTGAGTTCCAGGAAAGGCGCAAAGCTACACAGAGAAACCCTGTCTCAAAAAACCAAAAAAAAAAAAAAAACAAAAAAAAAAAAAACTGTTGCTCCTAGGAACAGAAACTGCATGTCATTCAACTCCATTTAGGACTGGGAAACGAACGCTAGTTCGCCTTACAAGAAACACACTCTGCTTTTGAGAAAAGAGCACTCTTCTACTCTACTGTGTTTCCTATAGGGCCAGAACAGTGAGCTTGCTCAGAAAAAAAGAACTGTGCTTCCTACACACACCGGCCATATCTAGTTCAACTCTGCTTAGGAAACTGACAAGAACAGTAGATCCTCTTCAGTCCAATACACTGTACATGCTGGGAACAGAAGACAGTGCTATTTACCCTGTGTATGACAATGGGAGCGCAATAGTGACTCTTTTTACCAGAAAACAACTCTTGCTCCTAGGATCAGAAACAGCATGTGATTCAACTCCATTTAGGACTGGGAAACCAACGCTAGCTCACCTTACAAGAAACACACTCTGCTTCTGTGAAAAGAGCACTCTTCTATTCTACTGTGTTTCCTATGGGGTCCGAACAGTGAGCTTGCTCCGAACAAAAGAACTGTGCTTCCTACACACACGGGCCATATCTAGTTCAATTCTGCTTACGAAACTGACAAGAACAGTACATAATCTTCAGTCCAATACACTGTACATGCTGGGAACAGACGCCAGTGCTATTTGCCCTGTGTATGACAATGGGAGCGCAATAGTGACTCTTCTTACCAGAAAACAACTCTTGCTTGTAGGACCAGAAACTGCATGTGATTCAACTCCATTTAGGACTGGGAAACAAAAGCTAGCTCGCCTTACAAGAAACACACTCTGCTTTTGAGAAAAGAGCACTCTTCTACTCTACGGTGTTTCCCATAGGGCCAGAACAGTGAGCTTGCTCAGAACAAAAGAACTGTGCTTCCTACACACACCGGCCATATCTAGTTCAACTCTGCCTCGGAAACTGACAAGAACAGAAGATCCTCTTCAGTCCAATACACTGTACATGCTGGGAACAGACGCCAGTGCTATTTGCCCTGTGTATGACAATGGGAGCGCAATAGTGACTCTTCTTATCAGAAAACAATTCTTGCTCCTAGGATCAGAAACTGCATGGGATTCAACTCCATTTATGACTTGGAAACAAACGCTAGCTCGTCTTAGGAGAAACACACTCTACTTTTGAGAAAAGAGCACTCTTCTACTCTACTGTGTTTCCTATGGGGTCCGAACAGTGAGCTTGCTCAGAACAAAAGAACTGTGCTTCCTACACACACGGGCCATATCTCGTTCAACTCTGCTTAGGAAACTGACAAGAACAGTAGCTCCTCTTCTGTCCAATACACTGTACTTGCAAAGAAGAGGAGCAAGTGTTGTTTGCACTGTGTATGGCAATAGGAGGGCAATAGTGATTCTTCTTATCAGAAAACAACTCTTGCTCATAGGACAAGAAACTGCATGTAATTCAACTCCATTTAGGACTGGGAAACAAACGCTAGCTCACCTTACAAGAAACACACTCTGCTTTTGAGAAAAGAGCACTCTTCTACTCTTCTGTGTTTCCTATAGGACCAGAACAGTGAGCTTGCTCAGAACAAAAGAACTGTGCTTCCTACACACACGGGCTATATCTTGTACAACTCTGCTTAGGAAACTGACAAGAACAGTAGCTCCTCTTCAATCCAATACACTGTACTTGCTGGGAGCAGACGCGAGTGCTATTTGCACTGTGTATGGCAAAGGGAGTGAAATAGTGACTCTTCTTACGAGAAAAGATTTCTTGCTTGTAGGACCAGAAACTGCATGGGATTCAACTCCATTTAGGACTGGGAAACAAACGCTAGCTCACCTTACAAGAAACACAATCTGCTTTTGAGAAAAGTTCACTCTTCTACTCTAATGTGTTTCCTATAGGTTCGATCAGTGAGCTTACAGTACAATAGAACTGGGCTTCCTACACACACGGGCCATATCTAGTTCAACTCTGCTTAGGAAACTGACAAGAACAGTAGCTCCTCTTCAGTCCAATACACTGTACTTGATGGGAACACATGCGAGTCCTCTTTGCACTGTGTGTGGCAATGGGAGCACAATAGTGACTTTCCTTACCAGAAAACAACTCTTTCTCGTAGGATCAAAAACTGCATGTGATTCAACTCCATTTAGGACTGGGAAACAAATGCTAGCTCCCCTTACAAGGAACACTCTGCTTTTGAGAAAAGATCACTCTTCCACTCTACGGTGTTTCCCACAGGGCCAGAACAGTGAGCTTACTCAGAGCAAAAGAACTGTGCTTCGTACACACACGGGCTATATCTAGTTCAACTCTGCTTAGGAAACTGACAAGAACAGTAGCTCCTCTTCAGTCCAATACACTGTACATGCTGGGAACAGATGCCAGTGCTATTTGCCCTGTGTATGATAATGGGAGCACAATAGTGACTCTTCTTACCAGAAAACAACTCTTGCTCATAGGACCAGAAACTGCATGTGATTCAACTCCATTTAGAACTGGGAAACAAACGCTAGCTCGCCTTACAATAAACACACTCTGCTTTTGAGAAAACAGCACTCTTCTACTCTAATGTGTTTTTTGTAGGGCCAGAATAGTGAGCTTGCTCAGAACAAAAGAACTGTGCTTCCTACACACACCGACTATATCTAGTTCAACTCTGCTTAGGAAACTGACAAGAACAGTAGATCCTCTTCAGTCCAATACACTGTACATGCTGGGAATAGACGCCAGTGCTATTTGCCCTGTGTATGACAATGGGAGCGCAATAGTCACTCTTCTTACCAGAAAACAACTCTTGAACATAGGACAAGAAACTGCATGGGATTTAACTCCATTTTGACTGCGAAACAAACGCTAGCTCGCCTTACTAGAAACACACTCGGCTTTTGAGAAAAGAGCACTCTCCTATTCTACAGTGATTCCTATGGGGTCCGAACAGTGAGCTTGCTCAGAACAAAAGAACTGTGCTTCCTACACACACGGGCCATATCCAGATCAATTCTGCTTAGGAAACTGACAAGAACAGTAGATCCTCTTCAGTCCAATACAATGTACATGCAGGGAACAGATGCCAGTGCTATTTGCAATGTGTATGACAATGGGACCGAAATAGTGTCTCTTCTTACCAGAAAACATCTCTTGCTCATAGGACCAGAAACCGCATGGGATTCAACTCCATTTAGGACTGGGAAACAAACGCTAGCTCGCCTTACAAGAAACATACTCTGCTTTTGAGAAAAGAGAACTCCTCCACTCTACTGTGTTTCCTGTGGGGTCCAAACAGTGAGCTTGCTGAGAACAAAAGAACTGTGCTTCCTACACACACGGGCCATATCTAGTTCAACTCTGCTTAGGAAACTGACAAGAACAGTAGCTCCTCTTCAGTCCAATACACTGTACTTGCTGTGAACAGACGCGAGTGCTATTTGCACTGTATATGGCAATGGGAGCATAATAGTGACTCTTCTTACCAGAAAACAACTCTTGATTGTAGGACCAGAAACTGCATGGGATTCAACTCCATTTCATACTGGGAAACAAACAATAGCTCGCCTTACAAAAAACACACTCTGCTTTTGAGAAAAGAGCACTCTTCTACTCTATTGTGTTTCCTATAGGGCAAGAACAGTGAGTTCGCTCAGAAAAATGGAACTGTGCTTCACACACACACGGGCAATATCTAGGTCAATTCTGCTTACGAAACTGACAAGAACAGTAGCTCCTCTTCAGTCCAATACACTGTACTTGCTGGGAACAGAGGCGAGTGCTATTTGCACTGTGTATGGCAATGGGAGCGCAATAGTGACTTTCCTTACCAGAAAACAACTCTTGCTCGTAGGATCAAAAACTCCATGTGATTCAACTCCATTTAGGACTGGAAAACAAACGCTAGCTCGCATTACAAGAAAGACACTCTGCTTTTGAGAAAAGATCACTCTTCTACTCTACTGTGTTTTCTATAGGGCCAGAACAGTGAGCTTGCTCAGAACAAAAGAACTGTGCTTCCTACACACATGGCCATATCTAGTTCAATTCTGCTTAGGAAACTGACAAGAACAGTAGATCCTTTTCAGTCCAATAAACTGTACATGCTGGGAACAGAAGCCAGTGCAATTTGTCCTGTGTATGACAATGGGAGCACAATAGTGTCTCTTCTTAATAGAAAACAACTCTTGCTCGTAGGACCAGAAACTGCATGTGATTCAACTCCATTTAGGACTGGGAAACAAATGCTAGCTCGCCTTACAAGAAACACACTCTCTTTTTGAGAAAAGGGCACTCTTCTACTCTACTGTGTTTCCTATGGGTTTGATAAGTGAGCTTACAGTAGAAAAGAACTGTGCTTCCTACACACACGGGCCATATCTAGTTCAACTTTGCTTAGGAAACTGACAAGAACAGTAGATCCTCTTCAGTCCAATACACTGTACATCCTGGTAAAAGATGCGAGTCCTATTTGCCCTGTGTATGGCAATGGGAACACAATAGTGACTCTTCTTACTAGAAAACAACTCTTGCTTGTAGGCCCAGAAACTGCATGTGATTCAACTCCATTTAGGACTGGGAAACAAAAGCTAGGTCGCCTTACAAGAAACACACTCTGCTTTTGAGAAAGGAGCACTCTTCTACTCTACTGTGTTTCCTATGGGGTCCGAACAGTGAGCTTGCTCAGTACAAAAGAACTGTGCTTCCTACACACACGGGCCATATCTAGTTCAACTCTGCTTAGGAAACTGACAAGAACAGTAGATCATCTTCAGTCCAATACACTGTACATGCTGGGAACAGACGCCAGTGCTATTTGCCCTGTGTATGACAAAGGGAGCGCAATAGTGACTCTTCTTACCAGAAAACAATTCTTGCTCCTAGGATCAGAAACTGCATGTGATTCAACTCCATTTAGGACTGGGAAACAAACGCTAGCTCGCTTTACAAGAAACACACTCTGCTTTTGAGAAAAGAGCACTCTTCTATTCTACTGTGTTTCCTATGGAGTCCGAACAGTGAGCTTGCTCAGAACAAAAGAACTGTGCTTCCTTCACACACGGGCCATATCTAGTTCAACTCTGCTTAGGAAACTGACAAGAACAGTAGATCCTCTTCAGTCCAATACACTTTACAAGCTTGGAACAGACGCCAGTGCTATTTGCCCCTTGTATGACAATGGGAGCACAATAGTGACTCTTCTTACCATAATACACCTCTTGCTCGTAGGACCAGAAACTGCATGTGATTGAACTCAATTTAGGACTGGGAAACAAACGCTAGTTCGCCTTAGAAGAAACACATTCTGCTTTTGAGAAAAGAGCACTCTTCTACTCTACTGTGTTTCCTAAAGGGCTAGAAGAGTGAGCTTGCTCAGAACAAAAGAAGTGTACTTCCTACAAACACGGGCCATATCTAGTTCAACTTTGCTTAGGAAACTGACAAGAACAGTAGATCCTCTTCAGTCCAATACACTGTACATCCTGGGAACAGACTCGAGTCCTATTTGTCCTGTGTATGGCAATGGGAACACAATAGTGACTCTTCTTACTAGAAAACAACTCTTGCTTGTAGGACCAGAAACTGCATGTGATTCAACTTCATTTAGGACTGGGAAACAAAAGCTAGGTCGCCTTACAAGAAACACACTCTGCTTTTGAGAAAGGAGCACTCTTCTACTCTACTGTGTTTCCTATAGGACCAAAACAGTGAGCTTGCTCAGAACAAAAGAACTGTGCTTCCTACACACACCAGCCATATCTAGTTCAACTCTGCTTAGGAAACTGACAAAACAGTAGATCATCTTCAGTCCAATACACTGTAAATGCTGGGAACAGACACCAGTGCTATTTGCCCTGTGTATGACAATGGGAGCGCAATAGTGACTCTTCTTACCAGAAAACAACTCTTGCTTGTAGGCCCAGAAACTGCATGTGATTCAACTCCATTTAGGACTGGGAAACAAAAGCTAGCTCGCCTTACAAGAAACACACTCTGCTTTTGAGAAAAGAGCACTCTTCTACTCTACTGTGTTTCCCATAGGGCCAGAACATTGAGCTTGCTCAGAACAAAAGAACTGTGCTTCCTACACACACCAGCCATATCTAGTTCAACTCTGCCACGGAAACTGACAAGAACAGAAGATCCTCTTCAGTCCAATACACTGTACATGCTGGGAACAGACGCCAGTGCTATTTGCCGTGTGTATGACAATGGGAGCGCAATAGTGACTCTTCTTATCAGAAAACAATTCTTGCTCCTAGGATCAGAAACTGCATGGGATTCAACTCCATTTATGACTTGGAAACAAACGCTAGCTCGTCTTAGGAGAAACACACTCTACTTTTGAGAAAAGAGCACTCTTCTACTCTACTGTTTCCTATGGGGTCCGAACACTGAGCTTGCTCAGTACAAAAGAACTGTGCTTCCTACACACACGGGCCATATCTAGTTCAACTCTGCTTAGGAAACTGACAAGATCAGTAGCTCCTCTTCAGTCCAATACACTGTACTTGCTGGGAACAGACGCCAGTGCTATTTGCCCTGTGTATGACAATGGGAGCGCAATAGTGACTCTTCTTACCAGAAAACAACTCTTGTTCGTAGAATGAGAATGTGCACGGGATTCAACACCATGTAGGACTGGGAAACAAACACTAACTCGCCTTAAAAGAAACACACTCTGCTTTTGAGAAAAGAGCACTCTTCTACTCTACTGTGTTTCCTATAGGACCAAAACAGTGAGCTTGCTCAGAACAAAAGAACTGTGCTTCCTACACACACCAGCCATATCTAGTTCAACACTGCTTAGGAAACTGACAAAACAGTAGATCATCTTCAGTCCAATACACTGTAAATGCTGGGAACAGACGGCAGTGCTATTTGCCCTGTGTATGATAATGGGAGCGCAATAGTGACTCTTCCTACAAGAAAACAACTCTTGCTCCTAGGATCAGAAACTGCATGTGATTCAACTCCATTTAGGACTGGGAAACAAATGCTAGCTCGCCTTACAGGAAACACACTCTGCTTTTGAAAAAAGAGCACTCTTCTACTCTACTGTGATTCCTATGGGGTCCGAACAGTGAGCTTGCTCAGAACAAAAGAACTGTGCTTCCTACACACACGGGCCATATCTAGTTCAACTCTGCTTAGGAAACTGACAAGGACAGTAGCTCCTCTTCTGTCCAATACACTGTACTTGCAAAGAACAGTAGCAAGTGTTGTTTGCACTGTGTATGGCAATAGGAGCACAATAGTGACTCTTCTTACCAGAAAACAACTCTTGCTCATAGGACAAGAAACTGCATGTAATTCAACTACATTTAGGACTGGGAAACAAACGCTAGCTCACCTTACAAGAAACACACTCTGCTTTTGAGAAAAGAGCACTCTTCTACTTTACAGTGTTTCCTTTAGGGCGAGAACAGTGAGCTTGCTCAAAACAAAAGAACTGTGCTTCCTACACACACGGGCTATATCTAGTTCAACTCTGCTTAGGAAACTGACAAGAACAGTAGCTCCTCTTCAGTCCAATACACTGTACTTGCTGGGAGTAGACGCGAGTGCCATTTGCACTGTGTATGGCAAAGAAGGCAAAATAGTGACTCTTCTTTCCAGAAAACAACTCTTGCTCTTAGGACCAGAAACTGCATGGGATTCAACTCCATTTCTGACTGGGAAACAAACACTAGCTAGCCTTACAAGAAACACACTCTGCTTTTGAGAAAAGAGCACACTTCTACTCTACTGTGTTTACTACGGGGTCCGAAAATTGAGCTTGCTCAGAACAAAAGAACTGTGCTTCACACACACGGGCCATATCTAGTTCAACTCTGCTTAGGAAACTGACAAGAACAGTAGCTCCTCTTCTGTCCAACACACTGTACTTGCTGAAAACAGACGCGAGTGCTATTTGCACTGTGTATGGCAATGGTAGAAAAATAGTGACTCTTCTTACTAGAAAAGAACTCTTGCTCATAGGACCAGAAACTGCATGTGATTCAACTCCATTTAGGACTGGGAAACAAACGCTAGCTCACCTTACAAGAACCACACTCTGCTTCTGAGAAAAGAGCACTCTTCTACTCTTCTGTGTTTCCTATACGGCCAGAACAGTGAGCTTGCTCAGAACAAAAGAACTGTGCTTCCTACACACACGAGCCATATCTAGTTCAACTCTGCTTAGGAAACTGACAAGAACAGCAGCTCCTCTTCAGTCCAATACACTGTACTTGCTGGGAACAGACGTGAGTACTATTTGCACTGTTTATCGCAAAGGGAGCACAA
This sequence comes from Peromyscus eremicus, assembly GCF_949786415.1. Classification (NCBI taxonomy): domain Eukaryota; kingdom Metazoa; phylum Chordata; class Mammalia; order Rodentia; family Cricetidae; genus Peromyscus; species Peromyscus eremicus. Next base: position 52,061 of record NW_026735745.1, on the reverse strand, counting down.
TAGTGACTTTCCTTACCAGAATACATCCCTTGCTTGTAGGACCAGAAACTGCATGTGATTCAACTCCATTTTGGACTGAGAAACAAATGCTAGCTCGCCTTACAAGAAACACACTCTGCTTTTGAGAAAAGAGCACTCTTCTACTCTACTGTGTTTCCTATAGGGCCAGAATAGTGAGCTTGCTCAGAACAAAAGAACTGTGCATCCTACAAACACTGGCTATATCTAGTTCAACTCTGCTTAGGAAACTGACAAGAACAGTTGGTCCACTTCAGTCCAATACACTGTACTTGCTGGGAACAGACGCCAGTGCTATTTGCCCTGTGAATGACAATGGGAGCTCAATAGTGTCTCTTCTTACCAGAAAAATCTCTTGCTCGTAGGACCTGAAACTGCATGTGATTCAACTCCATTTAGGACTGCAAAACAAACGCTAGCTCGCCTTACAAGAAACACACTCTGTTTTTGAGAAAAGAGCACTCTTCTACTCTACAGTGTTTCCTATGGGGTCTGAACAGTGAGCTTGCTGAGAACAAAAAAACTGTGCTTCCTACACACATGGGCCATTTCTAGTTCAACTCTACCTAGGAAACTGACAAGAACAGTAGCTCCTCTTCAGTCCAATACACTGTACTTAATGGGAACAGACGCGAGTGCTATTTGCACTGTGTATGGCAATGGGAGCACAATAGTGACTTTCCTTACCAGAAAACAATTCTTGCTCGTAGGACCAAAAACTGCATGTGATTCAACTCCATTTAGGACTGCAAAACAAATGCTAGCTCGCCTTACAGAAACACACTCTGCTTATGATAAAAGAGCACTCTTCTACTCTTCTGTGTTTCCTTTAAGTTCCAAACAGTGAGCTTGCTCAGAACAAAAGAACTGTGCTTCCTACACACACGGGCTATATCTAGTTCAACTCTGCTGAGGAAACTGACAAGAACAGTAGCTCCTCTTCAGTCCAATACACTGTACTTGCTGGGAACAGACGTCAGTGCTATTTGCCCTGTGTATGACAATGGGAGCTCAATAGTGACTCTTCTTACCAGAAAACAAGTCTTGCTCGTAGGACCAGAAACTGCATGTGATTCAACTCCATTTAGGACTGCAAAACAAACGCTAGCTCGCCTTACAAGAAACACAATCTGCTTTTGAGAAAAGTTCACTCTTCTACTCTAATGTGTTTCCTATGGGTTCGATCAGTGAGCTTACAGTACAATAGAACTGGGCTTCCTACACACACGGGCCATATCTAGTTCAACTCTGCTTAGGAAACTGACAAGAACAGTAGCTCCTCTTCAGTCCAATACACTGTACTTGATGGGAACACATGTGAGTCCTCTTTGCACTGTGTGTGGCAATGGGAGCGCAATAGTGACTTTCCTTACCAGAAAACAACTCTTTCTCGTAGGATCAAAAACTGCATGTGATTCAACTCCATTTAGGACTGGGTAACAAATTCTAGGTCCCCTTACAAGGAAAACTCTGCTTTTGAGAAAAGATCACTCTTCCACTCTACGGTGCTTCCCATAGGGCCAGAACAGTGAGCTTACTCAGAGCAAAAGAACTGTGCTTCGTACACACACGGGCTATATCTAGTTCAACTCTGCTTAGGAAACTGACAAGAACAGTAGCTCCTCTTCAGTCCAATACACTGTACATGCTGGGAACAGAAGCCAGTGCTATTTGCCCTGTGTATGATAATGGGAGCACAATAGTGACTCTTCTTACCAGAAAACAACTCTTGCTCATAGGACCAGAAACTGCATGTGATTCAACTCCATTTAGAACTGGGAAACAAACGCTAGCTCGCCTTACAATAAACACACTCTGCTTTTGAGAAAATAGCACTCTTCTACTCTAATGTGTTTTTTGTAGGGCCAGAATTGTGAGCTTGCTCAGAACAAAAGAACTGTGCTTCCTACACACACCGACTATATCTAGTTCAACTCTGCTTAGGAAACTGACAAGAACAGTAGATCCTCTTCAGTCCAATACACTGTACATGCTGGGAACAGACGCCAGTGCTATTTGCCCTGTGTATGAAAATGGGAGCGCAATAGTGACTCTTCTTACAAGAAAACAACTCTTGCTCATAGGACCAGAAACTGCATGGGATTCAACTCCATTTAGGACTGGGAAACAAACGCTAGCTCGCCTTACAAGAAACATACTCTGCTTTTGAGAAAAGAGAACTCCTCCACTCTACTGTGTTTCCTGTGGGGTCCAAACAGTGAGCTTGCTGAGAACAAAAGAACTGTGCTTCCTACACACACGGGCCATATCTAGTTCAACTCTGCTTAGGAAACTGACAAGAACAGTAGCTCCTCTTCAGTCCAATACACTGTACTTGCTGTAAACAGACGCGAGTGCTATTTGCACTGTATATGGCAATGGGAGCACAATAGTGACTCTTCTTACCAGAAAACAACTCTTGATTGTAGGACCAGAAACTGCATGGGATTCAACTCCATTTCATACTGGGAAACAAACGCTAGCTCACCTTACAAGAAACACACTCTGCTTTTGAGAAAAGAGCACTCTTCTACTCTATTGTGTTTCCTATAGGGCAAGAACAGTGGGCTTGCTCAGAAAAATGGAACTGTGCTTCACACACACACGGGCAATATCTAGGTCAATTCTGCTTACGAAACTGACAAGAACAGTAGCTCCTCTTCAGTCCAATACACTGTACTTGCTGGGAACAGAGGCGAGTGCTATTTGCACTGTGTATGGCAATGGGAGCGCAAGATTGACTTTCCTTACCAGAAAACAACTCTTGCTCGTAGGATCAAAAACTGCATGTGATTCAACTCCATTTAGGACTGGGAAACAAACGCTAGCTCGCCTTACAAGAAACACACTCTGCTTTTGAGAAAAGATCACTCTTCTACTCTTCTGTGTTTTCTATAGGGCCAGAACAGTGAGCTTGCTCAGAACAAAAGAACTGTGCTTCCTACACACATGGCCATATCTAGTTCAATTCTGCTTAGGAAACTGACAAGAACAGTAGATCCTTTTCAGTCCAATAAACTGTACATGCTGGGAACAGACGCCAGTGCAATTTGCCCTGTGTATGACAATGGGAGCACAATAGTGACTCTTCTTAATAGAAAACAACTCTTGCTCGTAGGACCAGAAACTGCATGTGATTCAACTCCATTTAGGACTGGGAAACAAATGGTAGCTCGCCTTACAAGAAACACACTCTCTTTTTGAGAAAAGGGCACTCTTCTACTCTACTGTGTTTCCTATGGGTTTGATAAGTGAGCTTACAGTAGAAAAGAACTGTGCTTCCTACACACACGGGCCATATCTAGTTCAACTCTGCTTAGGAAACTGACAAGAACAGTAGCTCCTCTTCAGTCCAATACACTGTACTTGATTGGAACAGACGCGAGTCCTCTTTGCACTGTGTGTGGCAATAGGAGCCCAATAGTGACATTCCATAAAAGAAAACAACTCTTGCTCGTAGGATCAAAAACTGCATGTGATTCAACTCCATTTAGGACTGGGAAACAAATGCTAGCTCCCCTTACAAGAAACACACTCTGCTTTTGAGAAAAGATCACTCTTCTACAAAACGGTATTTCCTATAGGGTCAGAACAGTGAGCTTACTCAGAACAAAAGAACTGTGCTTCCTACACACACGGCCATATCTAGTTCAATTCTGCTGAGGAAACTGACAAGAACAGTAGATCCTCTTCAGTCCAATACACTGTACATGCTGGGAACCGATGCCAGTGCTATTTGCCCTGTGTATGACAATGGGAGCGCAATAGTCACTCTTCTTACCAGAAAACAACTCTTGCTCGTAGGACCAGAAACTGCATGTGATTCAACTCCATTTAGGACTGGGAAACAAAGGCTAGCTCTCCTTATAAGGAACACACTCTGCTTTTGAGTATAGAGCCCTCTTCTAATCTACTGTGTTTACTATGGGTTCGAACAGTGAGCTTGCTCAGAACAAAAGAACTGTGCTTCCTACACACACGGGCCATATCTAGTTTAACTGCGCTTAGGAAAATGACAAGAACAGTAGCTCCACTTCAGTCCAATACACTGTACTTGCTGGGAACAGACACGAGAGCTATTTGCACTGTATATGGCAATGGGAGCACAATAGTGACTCTTCTTACCAGTTAACATCTCTTGCGCGTAGGACCAGAAACTGCATGGGATTCAACTCCATTTCAGACTGGGAAACAAGCACTAGTTCGCCTTACAAGAAGCACACTCTGCTTTTGAGAAAAGAGCACTCTTCTACTCTACTGTGTTTCCTATGGGGTCCGAACAGTCAGCTTGCTCAGAACAAAAGAACTGTGCTTCCTACATACAAGGGCCATATCTAGTTCAACTCTGCTTAGGAAACTGACAAGAACAGTAGCTCCTTTTCAGTCCAATACACTGTACTTGATGGGAACAGACGCGAGTCCTCTTTGCACTGTGTGTGGCAATGGGAGCGCAATAGTGACTTTCCTTACCAGAAAACAACTCTAGCTCGTAGTTCCAAAAACTGCATGTGATTCAACTCCATTTAGGACTGGGAAACAAATGCTAGCTCGCCTTACAAGAAACTCACTCTGCTTTTGAGAAAAGAGCACTCTTCTACTCTACTGTGTTTCCTATAGGGCCAAAACAGTGAGCTTGCTCAGAACAAAAGAACTGTGCTTCCTACACACACGAGCCATATCTAGTTCAACTCTGCTTAGGAAACTGACAAGAACAGCAGCTCCTCTTCAGTCCAATACACTGTACTTGCTGGGAACAGACGTGAGTACTATTTGCACTGTTTATCGCAAAGGGAGCACAATAGTGACTTTCCTTACCAGAATACATCCCTTGCTTGTAGGACCAGAAACTGCATGTGATTCAACTCCATTTTGGACTGAGAAACAAATGCTAGCTCGCCTTACAAGAAACACACTCTGCTTTTGAGAAAAGAGCACTCTTCTACTCTACTGTGTTTCCTATAGGGCCAGAATAGTGAGCTTGCTCAGAACAAAAGAACTGTGCATCCTACAAACACTGGCTATATCTAGTTCAACTCTGCTTAGGAAACTGACAAGAACAGTTGGTCCACTTCAGTCCAATACACTGTACTTGCTGGGAACAGACGCCAGTGCTATTTGCCCTGTGAATGACAATGGGAGCTCAATAGTGTCTCTTCTTACCAGAAAAATCTCTTGCTCGTAGGACCTGAAACTGCATGTGATTCAACTCCATTTAGGACTGCAAAACAAACGCTAGCTCGCCTTACAAGAAACACACTCTGTTTTTGAGAAAAGAGCACTCTTCTACTCTACAGTGTTTCCTATGGGGTCTGAACAGTGAGCTTGCTGAGAACAAAAAAACTGTGCTTCCTACACACATGGGCCATTTCTAGTTCAACTCTACCTAGGAAACTGACAAGAACAGTAGCTCCTCTTCAGTCCAATACACTGTACTTAATGGGAACAGACGCGAGTGCTATTTGCACTGTGTATGGCAATGGGAGCACAATAGTGACTTTCCTTACCAGAAAACAATTCTTGCTCGTAGGACCAAAAACTGCATGTGATTCAACTCCATTTAGGACTGCAAAACAAATGCTAGCTCGCCTTACAGAAACACACTCTGCTTATGATAAAAGAGCACTCTTCTACTCTTCTGTGTTTCCTTTAAGTTCCAAACAGTGAGCTTGCTCAGAACAAAAGAACTGTGCTTCCTACACACACGGGCTATATCTAGTTCAACTCTGCTGAGGAAACTGACAAGAACAGTAGCTCCTCTTCAGTCCAATACACTGTACTTGCTGGGAACAGACGTCAGTGCTATTTGCCCTGTGTATGACAATGGGAGCTCAATAGTGACTCTTCTTACCAGAAAACAAGTCTTGCTCGTAGGACCAGAAACTGCATGTGATTCAACTCCATTTAGGACTGCAAAACAAACGCTAGCTCGCCTTACAAGAAACACAATCTGCTTTTGAGAAAAGTTCACTCTTCTACTCTAATGTGTTTCCTATGGGTTCGATCAGTGAGCTTACAGTACAATAGAACTGGGCTTCCTACACACACGGGCCATATCTAGTTCAACTCTGCTTAGGAAACTGACAAGAACAGTAGCTCCTCTTCAGTCCAATACACTGTACTTGATGGGAACACATGTGAGTCCTCTTTGCACTGTGTGTGGCAATGGGAGCGCAATAGTGACTTTCCTTACCAGAAAACAACTCTTTCTCGTAGGATCAAAAACTGCATGTGATTCAACTCCATTTAGGACTGGGTAACAAATTCTAGGTCCCCTTACAAGGAAAACTCTGCTTTTGAGAAAAGATCACTCTTCCACTCTACGGTGCTTCCCATAGGGCCAGAACAGTGAGCTTACTCAGAGCAAAAGAACTGTGCTTCGTACACACACGGGCTATATCTAGTTCAACTCTGCTTAGGAAACTGACAAGAACAGTAGCTCCTCTTCAGTCCAATACACTGTACATGCTGGGAACAGAAGCCAGTGCTATTTGCCCTGTGTATGATAATGGGAGCACAATAGTGACTCTTCTTACCAGAAAACAACTCTTGCTCATAGGACCAGAAACTGCATGTGATTCAACTCCATTTAGAACTGGGAAACAAACGCTAGCTCGCCTTACAATAAACACACTCTGCTTTTGAGAAAATAGCACTCTTCTACTCTAATGTGTTTTTTGTAGGGCCAGAATTGTGAGCTTGCTCAGAACAAAAGAACTGTGCTTCCTACACACACCGACTATATCTAGTTCAACTCTGCTTAGGAAACTGACAAGAACAGTAGATCCTCTTCAGTCCAATACACTGTACATGCTGGGAACAGACGCCAGTGCTATTTGCCCTGTGTATGAAAATGGGAGCGCAATAGTGACTCTTCTTACAAGAAAACAACTCTTGCTCATAGGACCAGAAACTGCATGGGATTCAACTCCATTTAGGACTGGGAAACAAACGCTAGCTCGCCTTACAAGAAACATACTCTGCTTTTGAGAAAAGAGAACTCCTCCACTCTACTGTGTTTCCTGTGGGGTCCAAACAGTGAGCTTGCTGAGAACAAAAGAACTGTGCTTCCTACACACACGGGCCATATCTAGTTCAACTCTGCTTAGGAAACTGACAAGAACAGTAGCTCCTCTTCAGTCCAATACACTGTACTTGCTGTAAACAGACGCGAGTGCTATTTGCACTGTATATGGCAATGGGAGCACAATAGTGACTCTTCTTACCAGAAAACAACTCTTGATTGTAGGACCAGAAACTGCATGGGATTCAACTCCATTTCATACTGGGAAACAAACGCTAGCTCACCTTACAAGAAACACACTCTGCTTTTGAGAAAAGAGCACTCTTCTACTCTATTGTGTTTCCTATAGGGCAAGAACAGTGGGCTTGCTCAGAAAAATGGAACTGTGCTTCACACACACACGGGCAATATCTAGGTCAATTCTGCTTACGAAACTGACAAGAACAGTAGCTCCTCTTCAGTCCAATACACTGTACTTGCTGGGAACAGAGGCGAGTGCTATTTGCACTGTGTATGGCAATGGGAGCGCAAGATTGACTTTCCTTACCAGAAAACAACTCTTGCTCGTAGGATCAAAAACTGCATGTGATTCAACTCCATTTAGGACTGGGAAACAAACGCTAGCTCGCCTTACAAGAAACACACTCTGCTTTTGAGAAAAGATCACTCTTCTACTCTTCTGTGTTTTCTATAGGGCCAGAACAGTGAGCTTGCTCAGAACAAAAGAACTGTGCTTCCTACACACATGGCCATATCTAGTTCAATTCTGCTTAGGAAACTGACAAGAACAGTAGATCCTTTTCAGTCCAATAAACTGTACATGCTGGGAACAGACGCCAGTGCAATTTGCCCTGTGTATGACAATGGGAGCACAATAGTGACTCTTCTTAATAGAAAACAACTCTTGCTCGTAGGACCAGAAACTGCATGTGATTCAACTCCATTTAGGACTGGGAAACAAATGGTAGCTCGCCTTACAAGAAACACACTCTCTTTTTGAGAAAAGGGCACTCTTCTACTCTACTGTGTTTCCTATGGGTTTGATAAGTGAGCTTACAGTAGAAAAGAACTGTGCTTCCTACACACACGGGCCATATCTAGTTCAACTCTGCTTAGGAAACTGACAAGAACAGTAGCTCCTCTTCAGTCCAATACACTGTACTTGATTGGAACAGACGCGAGTCCTCTTTGCACTGTGTGTGGCAATAGGAGCCCAATAGTGACATTCCATAAAAGAAAACAACTCTTGCTCGTAGGATCAAAAACTGCATGTGATTCAACTCCATTTAGGACTGGGAAACAAATGCTAGCTCCCCTTACAAGAAACACACTCTGCTTTTGAGAAAAGATCACTCTTCTACAAAACGGTATTTCCTATAGGGTCAGAACAGTGAGCTTACTCAGAACAAAAGAACTGTGCTTCCTACACACAAGGCCATATCTAGTTCAATTCTGCTGAGGAAACTGACAAGAACAGTAGATCCTCTTCAGTCCAATACACTGTACATGCTGGGAACCGATGCCAGTGCTATTTGCCCTGTGTATGACAATGGGAGCGCAATAGTCACTCTTCTTACCAGAAAACAACTCTTGCTCGTAGGACCAGAAACTGCATGTGATTCAACTCCATTTAGGACTGGGAAACAAAGGCTAGCTCTCCTTATAAGGAACACACTCTGCTTTTGAGTATAGAGCCCTCTTCTAATCTACTGTGTTTACTATGGGTTCGAACAGTGAGCTTGCTCAGAACAAAAGAACTGTGCTTCCTACACACACGGGCCATATCTAGTTTAACTGCGCTTAGGAAAATGACAAGAACAGTAGCTCCACTTCAGTCCAATACACTGTACTTGCTGGGAACAGACGCGAGAGCTATTTGCACTGTATATGGCAATGGGAGCACAATAGTGACTCTTCTTACCAGTTAACATCTCTTGCGCGTAGGACCAGAAACTGCATGGGATTCAACTCCATTTCAGACTGGGAAACAAGCACTAGTTCGCCTTACAAGAAACACACTCTGCTTTTGAGAAAAGAGCACTCTTCTACTCTACTGTGTTTCCTATGGGGTCCGAACAGTCAGCTTGCTCAGAACAAAAGAACTGTGCTTCCTACATACAAGGGCCATATCTAGTTCAACTCTGCTTAGGAAACTGACAAGAACAGTAGCTCCTTTTCAGTCCAATACACTGTACTTGATGGGAACAGACGCGAGTCCTCTTTGCACTGTGTGTGGCAATGGGAGCGCAATAGTGACTTTCCTTACCAGAAAACAACTCTAGCTCGTAGTTCCAAAAACTGCATGTGATTCAACTCCATTTAGGACTGGGAAACAAATGCTAGCTCGCCTTACAAGAAACTCACTCTGCTTTTGAGAAAAGAGCACTCTTCTACTCTACTGTGTTTCCTATAGGGCCAAAACAGTGAGCTTGCTCAGAACAAAACAACTGTGCTTCCTACACACATGGCCATATCTAGTTAAATTCTGCTTAGGAAACTGACAAGAACAGTAGATCCTCTTCAGTCCAATACACTGTACATGCTGGGAACAGACGCCAGTGCTATTTGCCCTTTGTATGACAATGGGAGCGCAATAGTGACTCTTCTTACCAGAAAATAACTCTTGCTCGTAGAACCAGAAACTGCGTGTGATTCAACTCCATTTAGGACTGGGAAACAAATGCTAGCTCGCCTTACAAGAAACACACTCTGCTTTTGAGAAAAGAGCACTCTTCTACTCTACTCTGTTTCCTATGGGTTTGATCAGTGAGCTTACAGTACAAAAGAACTGGGCTTCCTACACACGGGCCATATCTAGTTCAACTCTGCTTAGGAAACTGACAAGAACAGTAGCTCCTCTTCAGTCCATTACACTGTACTTGATGGGCACAGACGCGAGTCCTCTTTGCACTTTGTGTGGCAATGGGAGCGCAACAATGACTTTCCTTACCAGAAAACAACTCTAGCTCGTAGGACCAAAAACAGCATGTGATTGAACTCAATTTAGGACTGGGAAACAAACGCTAGCTCGCCTTACAAGAAATACACTCTACTTTTGAGAAAAGAGCACTCTTCTACTCTACTGTGTTTCCTATAGGGCCAAAAGAGTGAGCTTGCTCAGAACAAAAGAACTGTGCTTCCAGCAGTCTGTTGTGGGGGTATCTTTGTGGATTTCTGTGGGCCTCTCTAGCACTTTGTTTCTTCCTATTCTCATGTGGTCTTCATTTACCATGGTCTCCTATTCCTTGTTCTCCCTCTCTGTTTTTGATCCAGCTGGGATCTCCCACTCACCCAAGCTCTCTTTCCCTCGACCCTCGCCCTTCACTACCCCCACTCCTGTCCAGGCTGTTCATGTAGATCTCATTCCATTTCTCTGTCGTTGGGCGATCCCTGTGTCTTTCTTGGGGTCCTGTTTTCCAGGTAGCCTGCCTGGTGATGTGAGTAGCAGTCCAGTCATCCTTGTTCCACATCTAGTATCCTGTTATGAGTGAGTACATACCATGTTTGTCTTTCTGAGTCTGGGATACCTCACTCAGGATGATTTTTTCTAGATCCATCCATTTGTCTGCAAACCTCATGATGTCATTGTTTTTCTCTGCTGAGTAGTATTCCATTGTGTATATGTACCACATTTTGTTTATCCATTCTTCAGTTGAAGGGCATCTAGGTTGTTTCCATGTTCTGGCTATTACAAACAACGCTGATATGAACATAGCTGAACAAGTGCTCTTGTGGTGTGGTTGAGCATTCCTTGGGTATATGCCCAAGAGTGGGATAGCTGGATCTTGGGGGAGATGGATTCCCAATTTTCTAAGAAATCGCCATATTAATTTCCAAAGTGGTTGTACAAGCTTGCATTCCCACCAGCAGTGGAGGAGAGTTCCCCTAGCTCCACATCCTCTCCAGCATAAGGTGTCTTCAGTGTTTTTGATCTTAGCCATTCTGACAGGCGTAAGGTGGTATCTCAGAGTTGTTTTGATTTGCATTTCCCTGATGATTAGGGATGTTGAGCAATTCCTTAAATGTCTTTCAGCCATTTGAGTTTCCTCTGTTGAGAATTCTCTGTTTAGTTCTATAGCCCATTTCTTAATTGGACTGTTGGGCATTTTGATGTCTAATTTCTTGAGTTCCTTATATATTCTGGATATCAGTCCTCTGTCAGATGTGGGATTGGTGAAGATCTTTTCCCATTCTGTAGGCTGTCGCTTTGCTTTGTTGACCGTATCCTTTGCCCTACAATGGTCGAGAGACAATCCGAACTGACCTACTCTGGTGATGGGATGGCCAAACACCCTAATTGTCGTGCTAGAAACCTCATCCAACTACTGATGGATCTGGAGGCAGAGATCCATGACTAGGCCCCAGGTGGATCTCTGGGAGTCCAATTAGCGAGAATGAGGAGGGTTTATATGAGAGAGAATTGTTGAGACCAAGGTCGGATAAAGCACAGAGACAAATAGTCAAACAAACGGAAACACATGAAATATGAACCAATGGCTGAGGGGTCACCAACTGGATCAGGCCCTCTGAGTGGGTGAGACAGTTGATTGGCCTGATCTGTTTGGGAGGCATCCAGGCAGTGGGACCGGGTCCTGTGCTCATTGCATGAGTTGGCTGTTTGAAACCTGGGGCCTATGCAGGGTCCCTTGGCTCAGCATGGGAGGAGGGGACTGGACCTACCTGGACTGAGTCCACCAGGTTGATCTCAGTCTGTGGGGAAGGCTTTGCCCTGGAGGAGATTGGAATGGGGGGCGGGCTGGGGGGAAGGTGAGGGGGGCGGGAGGGGGGAGAACAAGGGAATCTGTGGCTGATATGTAGAACTGAATTGTATTGCAAAATAAAAATTTAAAAAAAAATATATATATATATAAATATAAAAAAAAAAAAAAAGAACTGTGCTTCCTACACACACGGCCATATCTAGTTCAATTCTGCTTAGGAAACTGACAAGAACAGTAGCTCCTCTTCAGTCCAATACACTGTACATGCTGGGAACAGACGCCAGTGCTATTTGCCCTGTGTATGACAAAGGGAGTGCAATAGTGACTCTTCTTACCAGAAAACAACTCTTGCTCCTGGATCTGAAACTGCATGTGATTCAACTCCATTTAGGACTGGGAAACAAATGCTAGCTCGCCTTACAAGGAAAACACTCTGCTTCTCAGAAAAGAGCACTCTTCTACTCTACTGTGTTTCCTATAGGGCCAGAATAGTGAGCTTGCTCAGAACAAAAGAACTGTGCTTCCTACACACACGGGCCATATCTAGTTTAACTCAGCTTAGGAAACTGACAAGAACAGTAGCTCCTCTTCAGTCCAATACACTGTACTTGCTGGGAACAACGCGAGAGCTATTTGCACTGTATATGGCAATGGGAGGGCAATAGTGACTCTTCTTACCAGTTAACATATCTTGCTCGTAGGACCAGAAACTGCATGGGATTCAACTCCATTTCAGACTGGGAAACAAGCACTAGTTCGCCTTACAAGAAACACGCTCTGCTTTGAGAAAAGAGCACTCTTCTGCTCTACTCTGTTTCCTATGGGGTCCGAACAGTCAGCTTGCTCAGAACAAAAAAACTTTGCTTCCTACACACAGGGGCCATATCTAGTTCAACTCTGCTTAGGAAACTGACAAGAACAGTAGCTCCTCTTCGGTCCAATACACTGTACTTGATGGGAACAGACGCGAGTCCTCTTTGCACTGTGTGTGGCAATGGGAGTGCAATAGTGACTTTCCTTAGCAGAAAACAACTCTAGCTCGTAGGACCAAAAACTGCATGTGATTCAACTCAATTTAGGACTGGGAAACAAATGCTAGCTCGCCTTACAAGAAACACACTCTGCTTTTGAGAAAAGAGCACTCTTCTACTCTACTGTGTTTCATATAGGGCCAGAACAGTGAGCTTGCTCAGAACAAAAGAACTGTGCTTCCTACACACACGGCCATATCTAGTTCAACTCTGCTTAGGAACCTGACAAGAACAGTAGATCCTCTTCAGTCCAATACACTGTACATGCTGCGAACAGACGCGTGTGCTATTTGCCCTGTGTATGACAATGGGAGCACAATAGTGACTCCTCTTACCAGAAAACCACTCTTGCTCGTAGGACCAGAAACTGCATGTGATTACACTCCATTTAGGACTGGGAAACAAACGCTAGCTCGCCTTACAAGAAACACTATCTGCTTTAGAAAAAAGAGCACTCTTCTACTCTACTGTGTTTCCTATAGGGCCAGAACAGTGAGCTTGCTCAGAAAAAAAGAACTGTGCTTCCTACACTCGGGCCATATCTAGTTCAACTCTGCTTAGGAAACTGACAAGAGCAGTAGCTCCTCTTCAGTCCAATACACTGTACTTGCTCGGAACAGACGCGAGTGCTATTTGCACTGTGTATGGCAATTGGAGCACAATAGTGACTCGTCTTACCAGAAAACAACTCTTGCTCGCAGGACAAAAAACTGCATGTGACTCAACTCCATTTAGGACTGGGAAACAAACACTAGCTCGCCTTCCAAGAAACACACTCTGCTTTTGAGAAAAGAGCACTCTTCTACTCTACTGTTTCCTATGTGTTCCGAACAGTGAGCTTGCTCAGAATAAAAAAACTGTGCTTCCTACAAACACAGCCACATCTAGTTCAAGTCTGCTTAGGAACCTGACAAGAAGAGTAGATCCTCTTCAGTCCGATACACTGTACTTGATGGGAACAGACGGGAGGGCTATTTGCACTGTGTATGGCAATGGGAGCGCAATAGTGACTTTCCTTACCAGAAACAACTCTTGCTCATAGGACCACAAACTGCATGTGATTCAACTCCATTTAGGACTGGGAAACAAACGCTAGCTCGCCTTACATGAAACACACTCTGCTTTAGAGAAAAGAGCACTCTTGTACTCTACTGTGTTTCCCATGGGGTCCAAACAGTGAGCTTGCTCAGAACAAAAGAACTGTGCTTCCTACACACACGGGCCATATCTAGTTCAACTCTGCTTAGGAAACTGACAAGAACAGTAGCTCCTCTTCAGTCCAATACCCTGTACTTGCTCGGAACAGACGCGAGTGCTATTTGCAGTGTGTATGGCAATTGGAGCACAATAGTGACTCGTCTTACCAGAAAACAACTCTTGCTCGTAAGACAAAAAACTGCATGTGACTCAACTTTATTTAGGACTGGGAAACAAACACTAGCTCGCCTTCCAAGAAACACACTCTGCTTTTGAGAAAAGAGCACTCTTCTACTCTACTGTTTCCTATGTGTTACGAACAGTGAGCTTGCTCAGAATAAAAAAACTGTGCTTCCTACAAACACGGCCACATCTAGTTCAAGTCTGCTTAGGAACCTGACAAGAAGAGTAGATCCTCTTCAGTCCGATACACTGTACTTGCTGGGAACAGACGGGAGGGCTATTTGCACTGTGAATGGCAATGGGAGCGCAATAGTGACTTTCCTTACCAGAAAACAACTCTTGCTCGTAGGACCAGAAACTGCATGTGATTCAACTCCATTTAGGACTGGGAAACAAATGCTAGCTCGCCTTACATGAAACACACTCTGCTTTTGAGAAAAGAGCACTCTTGTACTCTACTGTGTTTCCTATGGGGTCCAAACAGTGAGCTTGCTCAGAAAAAAAGAACTGTGCTTCCTACATACACGGGCCATATCTAGTTCAACTCTGCTTAGGAAACTGACAAGAACAGTAGCTCCTCTTCAGTCCAATACACTGTACATGCTGGGAACAGACGCCAGTGCTATTTGCCCTGTGTATGACAATGGGAGTGCAATAGTGACTCTTCTTACCAGAAAACAACTCTTGCTCGTAGGACCAGAAACTGCATGTGATTCAACTCCATTTAGGATTGGGAAACAAATGCTCGCTCGCCTTAAAAGAAACACAATCTGCTTCTCAGAAAAGAGCACTCTTCTACTCTACTGTGTTTCCTATAGGGCCAGAATAGTGAGCTTGCTCAGAACAAAAGAACTGTGCTTCCTACACACACGCGCCATATCTAGGTCAATTCTGCTTAGGAAACTGACAAGAACAGTAGATCCTCTTCCGTCCCATACACAGTACTTGCTGGGATCAGACGCCAGTGCTATTTGCCCTGAGTATGACAATGGGAGCACAATAGTGACTCTTCTTACCAGAAAACAACTCTTGCTTGTAGGACAAGAAACTGCATGTGATTCAACTCCATTTAGGACTGGGAATCAAACGCTAGCTCACTTTACAAGAAAAACACTCTGCTTTTGAGAAAAGAGCACTCTTCTACTCTACTGTGTTTCCTATAGGGCCAGAATAGTGAGCTTGCTCAGAACAAAAGAACTGTGCTTCCTACACACACAGGATATATCTAGTTCAACTCTGCTTAGGAAACTGACAAGAACAGTAGCTCCTCTTCAGTCCAATACACTGTACATGCTGGGAACAGACGCCAGTGCTATTTGCCCTGTGTATGATAATGGGAGCGCAATAGTGACTCTTCTTACCAGAAAACAACTCTTGCTTGTAGGACCAGACACTGCATGTGATTCAACTCCATTTATAACTGGGAAACAAACGCTAGCTCGCCTTACAAAAAACACACTCTGCTTTTGAAAAAAGAGCACTCTTCTAGTCTAATGTGTTTTTTTAGGGCCAGAATAGTGAGCTTGCTCAGAACAAAAGAACTGTGCTTCCTACACACACCTACTATCTCTAGTTCAACTCTGCTTAGGAAACTCACAAGAACAGTAGCTCCTCTTCAGTCCAATACACTGTACATGCTGGGAACAGACGCCAGTGCTATTTGCCCTGTGTATGTCAATGGGAGCGCAATAGTGACTCTTCTTACCAGAAAACAACTCTTGCTCGTAGGACCAGAAACTGCATGTGATTCAACTCAATTTAGGACTGGGAAACAAACGCTAGCTCGCCTTACAAGAAACACACTCTGCTTTTGAGAAAAGAGCACTCTTCTACTCTACTGTGTTTCCTATAGGGCCAAAAGAGTGAGCTTGCTCAGAACAAAAGAACTGTGCTTCCTACACTCATGGCCATATCAAATTCAATTCTGCTTAGGAAACTGAGAAGAACAGTAGATCCTATTCAGTCCAATACACTGTACATGCTGGGAACAGACGCCAGTGCTATTTGCCCTGTGTATGACAATGGGAGTGCAATAGTGACTCTTCTTACCAGAAAACAACTCTTGCTCGTAGGACCAGAAACTGCATGGGATTCATCTCCATTTAGGACTGGGAAACAAACGCTAGCTCGCCTTACAAGAAACACACTCTGCTTCTCAGAAAAGAGCACTCTTCTACTCTACTGTGTTTCCTATAGGGCCAGAATAGTGAGCTTGCTCAGAACAAAAGAACTGTGCTTCCTACA
The DNA here is from genome assembly GCF_949786415.1 of Peromyscus eremicus. NCBI lineage: Eukaryota > Metazoa > Chordata > Mammalia > Rodentia > Cricetidae > Peromyscus > Peromyscus eremicus. Next base: position 35,646 of record NW_026735745.1, on the reverse strand, counting down.
CACACGCGCCATATCCAAGTCAATTCTGCTTAGGAAACTAACAAGAACAGTAAATCCTCTTCCGTCCCATACACAGTACTTGCTGGGAAAAGACGCCAGTGCTATTTGCCCTGTGTATGACAATGGGAGCACAATAGTGACTCTTCTTACCAGAAAACTGCTCTTGCTTGTAGGACCAGAAACTGCATGTGATTCAACTACACTTAGGACTGGGAAACAAATGCTAGGTCCCCTTACAAGAAACACACTCTGCTTTTGAGAAATTATCACTCTTCTACTCTACTGTGTTTCCTATAGGGCCAGAACAGTGAGCTTACTCAGAACAAAAGAACTGTGCTTCCTACACACACGGCCATATCTAGTTCAATTCTGCTTAGGAAACTAACAAGAACAGTAGATCCTCTTCAGTCCCATACACTGTACTTGCTGGGAACAGACGCGAGTGCTATTTGCACTGTATATGGCAATGGGAGCGAAATAGTGACTCTTCTTACCAGAAAACAACTCTTGCTCGTAGGACCAGACACTGCATGTGATTCAACTCCATTTATAACTGGCAAACAACGCTAGCTCGCCTTACAATAAACACTCTCTGCTTTTGAGAAAAGAGCACTCTTCTACTCTACTGTATTTCCTATAGGACCAGAATAGTGAGCTTGCTCAGAACAAAAGAACTGTGCTTCCTACACACACCGAATATATCTAGTTCAACTCTGCTTAGGAAACTGACAAGAACAGTAGATCCTCTTCAGTCCAATACACTGTACATGCAGGGGACAGATGCTAGTGCTATTTGCAATGTGTATGACAATGGGAACGCAATAGTGACTCTTCTTACCAGAAAACATCTCTTGCTCATAAAACCACAAACTGCATGTGATTCAACTCCATTTAGGACTGCGAAACAAACGCTAGCACGCCTTACAAGAAACACACTCTGCTTTTGAGAAAAGAGCACTCTTCTACTCTACTGTGTTTCCTTTGGGGTCCAAACAGTGAGCTTGCTCAGAACAAAAGAACTGTGCTTCCTACACACACGGGCTATATCTAGTTCAACTCTGCTTAGGAAACTGACAAGAACAGTAGCTCCTCTTCAGTCCAATACACTGTACTTGCTGGGAACAGACGCCAGTGCTATTTGCCCTGTGTATGACAATGGGAGTTCAATAGTGACTCTTCTTACCAGAAAAAAAAACTCTTGCTCGTAGGACCAGAAACTGCATGTGATTAAACTCCATTTAGGACTGCGCAACAAACGCTAGCTTGCCTTACAAGAAAAACACTCTGCTTTTGAGAAAAGGGCACTCTTCTACTCTAATGTGTTTCCTATGGGTTCGATCAGTGAGCTTACAGTACAAAAGAACTGTGCTTCCTACACACACGGGCCATATCTAGTTCAAATCTGCTTAGGAAACTGACAAGAACAGTAGCTCCTCTTCAGTCTAATACACTGAACTTGATGGGAACAGACGCGAGTCCTCTTTGCACTGTGTGTGGCAATGGGAGGGCAATATTGATTTTCCTTACCAGGAAACAACTCTGCTCGTTGGATCAAAAACTGCATGTGATTCAACTCCATTTAGGACTGGGAAACAAAAGCTAGGTCCCCTTACAAGAAAAACACTCTGCTTTTGAGAAAAGAGCAGTCTTCTTCTCTACTGTGTTTCCTATAAGGCCAGAATAGTGAGCTTGCTCAGAACAAAAGAACTGTGCTTCCTACACACACGGCCATATCTAGTTCAACTCTGCTTAGGAAACTAACAAGAACAGTAGCTCCTCTTCAGTCCAATACACTGTACTTGCTGGGAACAGACGCCAGTGCTATTTGCCCTGTGTATGATAATGGGAGCGCAGTAGTGACTCTTCTTACGACAAAACAACTCTTGCTCGTAGGACCAGACACTGCATGTGATTCAACTCCTTTTGGGACGGGAAACAAATGCTAGCTCGCCTTACAATAAACATACTCTGCTTTTGAGAAAAGAGCACTCTTCTACTCTACTGTATTTCCTATAGGACCAGAATAGTGAGCTTGCTCAGAACAAAAGAACTGTGCTTCCTACACACACCGAATATATCTAGTTCAACTCTGCTTAGGAAACTGACAAGAACAGTAGATCCTCTTCAGTCCAATACACTGTACATGCAGGGGACAGATGCTAGTGCTATTTGCAATGTGTATGACAATGGGAACGCAATAGTGACTCTTCTTACCAGAAAACATCTCTTGCTCATAAAACCACAAACTGCATGTGATTCAACTCCATTTAGGACTGCGAAACAAACGCTAGCACGCCTTACAAGAAACACACTCTGCTTTTGAGAAAAGAGCACTCTTCTACTCTACTGTGTTTCCTTTGGGGTCCAAACAGTGAGCTTGCTCAGAACAAAAGAACTGTGCTTCCTACACACACGGGCTATATCTAGTTCAACTCTGCTTAGGAAACTGACAAGAACAGTAGCTCCTCTTCAGTCCAATACACTGTACTTGCTGGGAACAGATGCCAGTGCTATTTGCCCTGTGTATGACAATGGGAGTTCAATAGTGACTCTTCTTACCAGAAAAAAAAACTCTTGCTCGTAGGACCAGAAACTGCATGTGATTAAACTCCATTTAGGACTGCGCAACAAACGCTAGCTTGCCTTACAAGAAAAACACTCTGCTTTTGAGAAAAGGGCACTCTTCTACTCTAATGTGTTTCCTATGGGTTCGATCAGTGAGCTTACAGTACAAAAGAACTGTGCTTCCTACACACACGGGCCATATCTAGTTCAAATCTGCTTAGGAAACTGACAAGAACAGTAGCTCCTCTTCAGTCTAATACACTGAACTTGATGGGAACAGACGCGAGTCCTCTTTGCACTGTGTGTGGCAATGGGAGGGCAATATTGATTTTCCTTACCAGGAAACAACTCTGCTCGTTGGATCAAAAACTGCATGTGATTCAACTACACTTAGGACTGGGAAACAAATGCTAGGTCCCCTTACAAGAAACACACTCTGCTTTTGAGAAATTATCACTCTTCTACTCTACTGTGTTTCCTATAGGGCCAGAACAGTGAGCTTACTCAGAACAAAAGAACTGTGCTTCCTACACACACGGCCATATCTAGTTCAATTCTGCTTAGGAAACTAACAAGAACAGTAGATCCTCTTCAGTCCCATACACTGTACTTGCTGGGAACAGACGCGAGTGCTATTTGCACTGTATATGGCAATGGGAGCGAAATAGTGACTCTTCTTACCACAAAACAACTCTTGCTCGTAGGACCAGAAACTGCATGTGATTCAACTCCTTTTGGGACGGGAAACAAATGCTAGCTCGCCTTACAAGAAACACTCTCTGCTTTTGAGAAAAGAGCACTCTTCTACTCTACTGTATTTCCTATAGGACCAGAATAGTGAGCTTGCTCAGAACAAAAGAACTGTGCTTCCTACACACACCGAATATATCTAGTTCAACTCTGCTTAGGAAACTGACAAGAACAGTAGATCCTCTTCAGTCCAATACACTGTACATGCAGGGGACAGATGCTAGTGCTATTTGCAATGTGTATGACAATGGGAACGCAATAGTGACTCTTCTTACCAGAAAACATCTCTTGCTCATAAAACCACAAACTGCATGTGATTCAACTCCATTTAGGACTGCGAAACAAACGCTAGCACGCCTTACAAGAAACACACTCTGCTTTTGAGAAAAGAGCACTCTTCTACTCTACTGTGTTTCCTTTGGGGTCCAAACAGTGAGCTTGCTCAGAACAAAAGAACTGTGCTTCCTACACACACGGGCTATATCTAGTTCAACTCTGCTTAGGAAACTGACAAGAACAGTAGCTCCTCTTCAGTCCAATACACTGTACTTGCTGGGAACAGACGCCAGTGCTATTTGCCCTGTGTATGACAATGGGAGTTCAATAGTGACTCTTCTTACCAGAAAAAAAAACTCTTGCTCGTAGGACCAGAAACTGCATGTGATTAAACTCCATTTAGGACTGCGCAACAAACGCTAGCTTGCCTTACAAGAAAAACACTCTGCTTTTGAGAAAAGGGCACTCTTCTACTCTAATGTGTTTCCTATGGGTTCGATCAGTGAGCTTACAGTACAAAAGAACTGTGCTTCCTACACACACGGGCCATATCTAGTTCAAATCTGCTTAGGAAACTGACAAGAACAGTAGCTCCTCTTCAGTCTAATACACTGAACTTGATGGGAACAGACGCGAGTCCTCTTTGCACTGTGTGTGGCAATGGGAGGGCAATATTGATTTTCCTTACCAGGAAACAACTCTGCTCGTTGGATCAAAAACTGCATGTGATTCAACTACACTTAGGACTGGGAAACAAATGCTAGGTCCCCTTACAAGAAACACACTCTGCTTTTGAGAAATTATCACTCTTCTACTCTACTGTGTTTCCTATAGGGCCAGAACAGTGAGCTTACTCAGAACAAAAGAACTGTGCTTCCTACACACACGGCCATATCTAGTTCAATTCTGCTTAGGAAACTAACAAGAACAGTAGATCCTCTTCAGTCCCATACACTGTACTTGCTGGGAACAGACGCGAGTGCTATTTGCACTGTATATGGCAATGGGAGCGAAATAGTGACTCTTCTTACCACAAAACAACTCTTGCTCGTAGGACCAGAAACTGCATGTGATTCAACTCCTTTTGGGACGGGAAACAAATGCTAGCTCGCCTTACAAGAAACACTCTCTGCTTTTGAGAAAAGAGCACTCTTCTACTCTACTGTATTTCCTATAGGACCAGAATAGTGAGCTTGCTCAGAACAAAAGAACTGTGCTTCCTACACACACGGGCTATATCTAGTTCAACTCTGATTAGGAAACTGACAAGAACAGTAGCTCCTCTTCAGTCCAATACACTGTACTTGCTGGGAACAGACGCCAGTGCTATTTGCCCTGTGTATGACAATGGGAGTTCAATAGTGACTCTTCTTACCAGAAAAAACAACTCTTGCTCGTAGGACCAGACACTGCATGTGATTCAACTCCATTTAGGACTGCGCAACAAACGCTAGCTTGCCTTACAAGAAAAACACTCTGCTTTTGAGAAAAGGGCACTCTTCTACTCTAATGTGTTTCCTATGGGTTCGATCAGTGAGCTTACAGTCCAAAGAACTGTGCTTCCTACACACACGGGCCATATCTAGTTCAAATCTGCTTAGGAAACTGACAAGAACAGTAGCTCCTCTTCAGTCTAATACACTGAACTTGATGGGAACAGACGCGAGTCCTCTTTGCACTGTGTGTGGCAATGGGAGGGCAATATTGATTTTCCTTACCAGGAAACAACTCTGCTCGTAGGATCAAAAACTGCATGTGATTCAACTACACTTAGGACTGGGAAACAAATGCTAGGTCCCTTACAAGAAACACACTGTGCTTTTGAGAAATTATCACTCTTCTACTCTACTGTGTTTCCTATAGGGCCAGAACAGTGAGCTTACTCAGAACAAAAGAACTGTGCTTCCTACACACATGGCCATATCTAGTTCAATTCTGCTTAGGAAACTAACAAGAACAGTAGATCCTCTTCAGTCCCATACACTGTACTTGCTGGGAACAGACGCGAGTGCTATTTGCACTGTATATGGCAATGGGAGCGAAATAGTGACTCTTCTTACCACAAAACAACTCTTGCTCGTAGGACCAGAAACTGCATGTGATTCAACTCCTTTTGGGACGGGAAACAAATGCTAGCTCGCCTTACAAGAAACACTCTCTGCTTTTGAGAAAAGAGCACTCTTCTACTCTACTGTATTTCCTATAGGACCAGAATAGTGAGCTTGCTCAGAACAAAAGAACTGTGCTTCCTACACACACGGGCTATATCTAGTTCAACTCTGCTTAGGAAACTGACAAGAACAGTAGCTCCTCTTCAGTCCAATACACTGTACTTGGTGAGAACAGACGCCAGTGCTATTTGCCCTGTGTATGCCAATGGGAGCTCAATAGTGACTCTTCTTACCAGAAAACAACTCTTGCTCGTAGGACCAGACACTGCATGTGATTCAACTCCATTTAGGACTGGGAAACCATCACTAGCTTGCCTTAGAAGAAACACACTTTGCTTTTGAGAAAAGATCACTCTTCTAATCTACTGTTTTTTCTATAGGGCCAGAACAGTGAGCTTGCTCAGAACAAAAGAACTGTGCTTCCTACACACACGGGCTATATCTAGTTCAACTCTGCTTAGGAAACTGACAAGAACAGTAGCTCCTCTTCAGTCCAATACACTGTACTTGCTGGGAACAGACGCCAGTGCTATTTGCCCTGTGTATGACAATGGGAGTTCAATAGTGACTCTTCTTACCAGAAAAAACAACTCTTGCTCGTAGGACCAGACACTGCATGTGATTCAACTCCATTTAGGACTGCGCAACAAACGCTAGCTTGCCTTACAAGAAAAACACTCTGCTTTTGAGAAAAGGGCACTCTTCTACTCTAATGTGTTTCCTATGGGTTCGATCAGTGAGCTTACAGTACAAAAGAACTGTGCTTCCTACACACACGGGCCATATCTAGTTCAAATCTGCTTAGGAAACTGACAAGAACAGTAGCTCCTCTTCAGTCTAATACACTGAACTTGATGGGAACAGACGCGAGTCCTCTTTGCACTGTGTGTGGCAATGGGAGGGCAATATTGATTTTCCTTACCAGGAAACAACTCTGCTCGTAGGATCAAAAACTGCATGTGATTCAACTACACTTAGGACTGGGAAACAAATGCTAGGTCCCTTACAAGAAACACACTGTGCTTTTGAGAAATTATCACTCTTCTACTCTACTGTGTTTCCTATAGGGCCAGAACAGTGAGCTTACTCAGAACAAAAGAACTGTGCTTCCTACACACATGGCCATATCTAGTTCAATTCTGCTTAGGAAACTAACAAGAACAGTAGATCCTCTTCAGTCCCATACACTGTACTTGCTGGGAACAGACGCGAGTGCTATTTGCACTGTATATGGCAATGGGAGCGAAATAGTGACTCTTCTTACCACAAAACAACTCTTGCTCGTAGGACCAGAAACTGCATGTGATTCAACTCCTTTTGGGACGGGAAACAAATGCTAGCTCGCCTTACAAGAAACACTCTCTGCTTTTGAGAAAAGAGCACTCTTCTACTCTACTGTATTTCCTATAGGACCAGAATAGTGAGCTTGCTCAGAACAAAAGAACTGTGCTTCCTACACACACGGGCTATATCTAGTTCAACTCTGCTTAGGAAACTGACAAGAACAGTAGCTCCTCTTCAGTCCAATACACTGTACTTGGTGAGAACAGACGCCAGTGCTATTTGCCCTGTGTATGCCAATGGGAGCTCAATAGTGACTCTTCTTACCAGAAAACAACTCTTGCTCGTAGGACCAGACACTGCATGTGATTCAACTCCATTTAGGACTGGGAAACCATCACTAGCTTGCCTTACAAGAAACACACTTTGCTTTTGAGAAAAGATCACTCTTCTAATCTACTGTTTTTTCTATAGGGCCAGAACAGTGAGCTTGCTCAGAACAAAAGAACTGTGCTTCCTACACACACGGGCCATATCCAGTTTAACTCCACTTAGGAAACTGACAAGAACAGTAGCTCCTCTTCAGTCCAATACACTGTACTTGATGGGAACAGACGTGAGTCCTTTTTGCACTGTGTGTGGCAATGGGATTGCAATAGTGACTTTCCTTACCAGAAAACAACTCTTGCTCATAGGATCAAAAACTACATGTGATTCAACTACATTTAGGACTGGGAAACAAACGCTAGCTCGCCTTACAAGAAACACACTCTGCTTCTGAGAAAAGACCACTCTTCTACTCTTCTGTGTTTCCTATAGGGCCAGAACAGTGAGCTTACTCAGAACAAAAGAACTGTGCTTCCTACACACACGGCCATATCTAGTTCAATTTTGCTTAGGAAACTAACAAGAACAGTAGATCCTCTTCAGTCCCATACACTGTACTTGATGGGAACAGACGCGAGTGCTATTTGCACTGTGTATGTCAATGGGAGCGCAATAGTGTCTTTCCTTACCAGAAAAACACTCTAGCTCGTAGGACCAGAAACTGCGTGTGACTCAACTCCATTTAGGACTGGGAACCAAACGCTAGCTCGCCTTACAAGAAACACACTCTGCTTTTGAGAAAAGAGCACTCTTCTACTCTACTGTGTTTCCTATAGGGCCAGAATAGTGAGCTTGCTCAGAAGAAAAGAACTGTGCTTCCTACACACAGGGGCCATATCTAGTTCAACTCTGCTTAGGAAACTGAGAAGAACAGTAGCTCATCTTCAGTTCAATACAGTGTACTTGCTGGGAACAGACGCGAGTGCTATTTGCACTATGTATGGCAATGGGATCTCAATAGTGACTTTCCTTACCAGAAAACAACTCTAGCTCGTAGGACCAAAAACTGCAATTGATTCAACTCCATTTACGACTGGGAAACAAACGCTAGCTCGCCTTACAAGAAACACACTCTGCTTTTGAGAAATGAGCACTCTTCTACTCCACTGTGTTTCCTACAGGGCCAAAACAGTGAGCTTGCTCAGAACAAAAGAACTGTGATTCCTACACACGGCCAAATCTAGTTCAATTCTGCTTAAGAAACTGACAAGAACAGTAGATCCTCTTCCGTCCCATACACTGTACTTGCTGGGAACAGACGCCAGTGCTATTTGCCCTGTGTATGACAATGGGAGCACAATAGTGACTCTTCTTACCAGAAAACAACTCTTGCTTGTAGGACCAGAAACTGCATGTGATTCAACTCCATTTAGGACTGGGAAAGAAACGCTAGCTCGCTTTACAAGAAAAACACTCTGCTTTTGAGAAAAGAATACTCTTCTACTCTACTGTGTTTCCTATAGGGCCAGAACAGTGAGCTTGCTCAGAACAAAAGAACTGTGATTCCTACACACACGGGATATATCTAGTTCAACTCTGCTTAGGAAACTGACAAGAACAGTAGCTCCTCTTCAGTCCAATACACTGTATATGCTGGGAACAGACGCCAGTGCTATTTGCCCTGTGTATGATAATGGGAGGGCAATAGTGACTCTTCTTACCAGAAAACAACTCTTGCTCGTAGGACCAGACACTGCATGTGATTCAACTCCATTTAGGACTGGGAAACAAACGCTAGCTCGCCTTACAAAAAACACACTCTGCTTTTGAGAAAAGAGCACTCTTCTAGTCTAATGTGTTTTTTGTAGGGCCAAAATAGTGAGCTTGCTCAGAACAAAAGAACTGTGCTTCCTACACACACCGACTCTATCTAGTTCAACTCTGCTTAGGAAACTGACAAGAACAGTAGCTCCTCTTCAGTCCAATACACTGTACATGCTGGGAACAGACGCCAGTGCTATTTGCCCTGTGTATGTCAATGGGAGCGCAATAGTGACTCTTCTTACCAGAAAACAACTCTTGCTCGTAGGACCAGATACTGCATGTGATTCAACTCCATTTAGGACTGGGAAACAAACGATAGCTCGCCTTAGAAGAAACACACTCTGCTTTTGAGAAAAGAGCACTTTTCTACTCTACTGTGTTTCCTATAGGGCCAAAAGAGTGAGCTTGCTCAGAACAAAAGAACTGTGCTTCCTACACACATGGCCATATCAAGTTCAATTCTGCTTAGGAAACTGACCAGAACAGAAGCTCCTCTTCAGTCCAATACACTGTACATGATGGGAACAGACGCCAGTGCTCTTTGCCATGTGTATGACAATGGGAGTGCAATAGTGACTCTTCTTACCAGAAAACAACTCTTGCTCGTAGGACCAGAAACTGCATGGGATTCAACTCCATTTAGGACTGGGAAACAAACACTAGCTCGCCTTACAAGAAACACACTCTGCTTCTCAGAAAAGAGCACTCTTCTACTCTACTGTGTTTCCTATAGGGCCAGAATAGTGAGCTTCCTCAGAAAAAAAGAACTGTGCTTCCTATACACACGGGCCATATCTAGGTGAATTTTGCTTAGGAAACTGACAAGAACAGTAGATCCTCTTTCGTCCCATACACTGTACTTGCTGGGAACAGACGCCAGTGCTATTTGCCCTGTGAATGACAATGGGAGCACAATAGTGACTCTTCTTACCAGAAAACTACTCTTGCTTGTAGGACCAGAAACTGCATGTGATTCAACTCCATTTAGGACTGGGAAACAAACGCTAGCTCGCTTTACAAGAAAAACACTCTGCTTTTGAGAAAAGAGCACTCTTCTACTCTACTGTGTTTCCTATAGGGCCAGAATAGTGAGCTTGCTCAGAACAAAAGAACTGTGCTTCCTACACACACGGGCTATATCTAGTTCAACTCTGCTTAGGAAACTGACAAGAACAGTAGCTCCTCTTCAGTCCAATACACTGTACATGCAGGGGAAAGATGCTAGTGCTATTTGCAATGTGTATGATAATGGGAGCGCAATAGTGACTCTTCTTACCAGAAAACATCTCTTGCTCATAGGACCACAAACTGCATGTGATTCAACTCCATTTAGGACTGCGAAAAAAACGCTAGCTCGCCTTACAAGAAAAACACTCTGCTTTTGAGAAAAGAGCACTCTTCTACTCTACTGTGTTTCCTTTGGGGTCCAAACAGTGAGCTTGCTCAGAACAAAAGAACTGTGCTTCCTAGACACACGGGGTATATCTAGTTCAATTCTGCTTAGGAAACTGACAAGAACAGTAGCTCCTCTTCAGTCCAATACACTGTACTTGATGGGGACAGACGCCAGTGCTATTTGCCCTGTGTATGACAATGGGAGTTCAATAGTGACTCTTCTTACCAGAAAAAAAACTCTTGATCATAGGATAGGAACTGCATGTGATTCAACTCCATTTAGGACTGCACAACAAACGCTAGCTTGCCTTACAAAAAAAACACTCTGCTTTTGAGAAAAGGGCACTCTTCTACTCTAATGTGTTTCCTATGGGTTCGATCAGTGAGCTTACAGTACAAAAGAACTGTGCATCCTACACACACGGGCCATATCTAGTTCAACTCTGCTTAGGAAACTGACAAGAACAGTAGCTCCTCTTCAGTCCAATACACTGTACTTGATGGGAACAGACGCGAGTCCTCTTTGCACTGTGTGTGGCAATGGGAGCGCAATAGTGATTTTCCTTACCAGAAAACAACTCTTGCTCGTAGGATCAAAAACTGCACGTGATTCAACTCCATTTAGGACTGGGAAACAAACGCTAGCTCCCCTTACAAGAAACACACTCTGCTTTTGGGAAAAGATCACTCTTCTTTACTGTGTTTCCTATAGGGCCAGAACAGTGAGCTTACTCAGAACAAAAGAACTGTGCTTCCTACACACACGGCCATATCTAGTTCAATTTTGCTTAGGAAACTAACAAGAACAGTAGATCCTCTTCAGTCCCATACACTGTACTTGCTGGGAACAGACGCCAGTGCTATTTGCCTTGTGTATGACAATGAGAGTTCAGTAGTGACTCTTCTTACCAGAAAAAAAACTCTTGCTCGTAGGACCAGAAACTGCTTGTGATTCAACTCCATTTATAACTGGGAAACAAACGCTAGCTCGCCTTACAATAAACACACTCTGCTTTTGAGAAAAGAGCACTCTTCTATCTAATGTGTTTTTTGTAGGGCCAGAATAGTGAGCTTGCTCAGAACAAAAGAACTGTGCTTCCTACACACACCGACACTCTTCTACTCTACAGTGCTTCCTACACACACGGTTATATCTAATTCAACTCTGCTTAGGAAACTGACAAGAACAGTAGCTCTTCTTCAGTCCAATACACTGTATATGCTGGGAACAGACGCCAGTGCTATTTGCCCTGTGTATGGTAATGGGAGCGCAATAGTGACACTTCTTACCAGAAAACAACTCTTGCTCATAGGACCAGAAACTGCATGTGACACAACTCTATTTAGGACTGGGAAACAAACGCTAGCTCGATTACAAGAAACACACTCTGCTTTTGAGAAAAGAGCACACTTCTACTCTACTGTGTTTCCTATAGGGCCAAAACAGTGAGCTTGCTCAGAACAAAAGAACTGTGCTTCCTACACACACGGCCATATCTAGTTCAATTCTGCTTAGGAAACTGACAAGAATAGTAGATCCTCTTCAGTCCAATACACTGTACATTCTTGGAACAGACGCCAGTGCTATTTGCCCTGTGTATGACAACGCGAGCGCAATAGAGACTCTTCTTACCAGAAAACAACTCTTGCTCGTAGGTCCAGAAACTGCATGTGATTCAACTCCATTTAGGACTGGGAAACAAACACTAGCTCACCTTACAAGAAACATATTCTCCTTTTGCGAAAAGAGCACTCTTGTACTCTACTGTGTTTCCTATGGGGTCCGAACAATGAGCTTGCTCAGAACAAAAAAAACTTTGCTTCCTACACACACGGGCCATACCTAGTTCAACTCTGCTTAGGAAACTGACAAGAACAGTTGCTCCTCTTCAGTCCAATACACTGTACTTGCTGGGAACAGATGCGAGTGCTATTTGCACTGTGTATGGCAATGGGAGCACAATAGTGACTCTTCTTACCAGAAAAGAACTCTTGCTCGTAGGACCGCAAACTGCATGTGATTCAACTCCATTTAGGACTGGGAAACAAACGCTAGCTCGCCCTACAAGAAACACACTGTGCTTTTGAGAAAAGAGCACTCTTCTACTCTACTGTATTTCCTATAGGACCAGAATAGTGAGCTTGCTCAGAACAAAAGAACTGTGCTTCCTACACACACGGGCTATATCTAGTTCAACTCTGCTTAGGAAACTGACAAGAACAGTAGCTCCTCTTCAGTCCAATACACTGTACTTGCTGGGAACAGACGCCAGTGCTATTTGCCCTGTGTATGACAATGGGAGTTCAATAGTGACTCTTCTTACCAGAAAAAAAAAACTCTTGCTCGTAGGACCAGAAACTGCATGTGATTCAACTCCATTTAGGACTGCGCAACAAACGCTAGCTTGCCTTACAAGAAAAACACTCTGCTTTTGAGAAAAGGGCACTCTTCTACTCTAATGTGTTTCCTATGGGTTCGATCAGTGAGCTTACAGTACAAAAGAACTGTGCTTCCTACACACACGGGCCATATCTAGTTCAAATCTGCTTAGGAAACTGACAAGAACAGTAGCTCCGCTTCAGTCTAATACACTGAACTTGATGGGAACAGACGCGAGTCCTCTTTGCACTGTGTGTGGCAATGGGAGGGCAATATTGATTTTCCTTACCAGGAAACAACTCTGCTCGTAGGATCAAAAACTGCATGTGATTCAACTACACTTAGGACTGGGAAACAAATGCTAGGTCCCCTTACAAGAAACACACTCTGCTTTTGAGAAATTATCACTCTTCTACTCTACTGTGTTTCCTATAGGGCCAGAACAGTGAGCTTACTCAGAACAAAAGAACTGTGCTTCCTACACACACGGCCATATCTAGTTCAATTCTGCTTAGGAAACTAACAAGAACAGTAGATCCTCTTCAGTCCCATACACTGTACTTGCTGGGAACAGACGCGAGTGCTATTTGCACTGTATATGGCAATGGGAGCGAAATAGTGACTCTTCTTACCACAAAACAACTCTTGCTCGTAGGACCAGAAACTGCATGTGATTCAACTCCTTTTGGGACTGGAAACAAATGCTAGCTCGCCTTACAAGAAACACTCTCTGCTTTTGAGAAAAGAGCACTCTTCTACTCTACTGTATTTCCTATAGGACCAGAATAGTGAGCTTGCTCAGAACAAAAGAACTGTGCTTCCTACACACACGGGCTATATCTAGTTCAACTCTGCTTAGGAAACTGACAAGAACAGTAGCTCCTCTTCAGTCCAATACACTGTACTTGGTGAGAACAGACGCCAGTGCTATTTGCCCTGTGTATGCCAATGGGAGCTCAATAGTGACTCTTCTTACCAGAAAACAACTCTTGCTCGTAGGACCAGACACTGCATGTGATTCAACTCCATTTAGGACTGGGAAACAATCACTAGCTTGCCTTAGAAGAAACACACTTTGCTTTTGAGAAAAGATCACTCTTCTAATCTACTGTTTTTTCTATAGGGCCAGAACAGTGAGCTTGCTCAGAACAAAAGAACTGTGCTTCCTACACACACGGGCCATATCCAGTTTAACTCCACTTAGGAAACTGACAAGAACAGTAGCTCCTCTTCAGTCCAATACACTGTACTTGATGGGAACAGACGTGAGTCCTTTTTGCACTGTGTGTGGCAATGGGATTGCAATAGTGACTTTCCTTACCAGAAAACAACTCTTGCTCATAGGATCAAAAACTACATGTGATTCAACTACATTTAGGACTGGGAAACAAACGCTAGCTCGCCTTACAAGAAACACACTCTGCTTCTGAGAAAAGACCACTCTTCTACTCTTCTGTGTTTCCTATAGGGCCAGAACAGTGAGCTTACTCAGAACAAAAGAACTGTGCTTCCTACACACACGGCCATATCTAGTTCAATTTTGCTTAGGAAACTAACAAGAACAGTAGATCCTCTTCAGTCCCATACACTGTACTTGATGGGAACAGACGCGAGTGCTATTTGCACTGTGTATGTCAATGGGAGCGCAATAGTGTCTTTCCTTACCAGAAAAACACTCTAGCTCGTAGGACCAGAAACTGCGTGTGACTCAACTCCATTTAGGACTGGGAACCAAACGCTAGCTCGCCTTACAAGAAACACACTCTGCTTTTGAGAAAAGAGCACTCTTCTACTCTACTGTGTTTCCTATAGGGCCAGAATAGTGAGCTTGCTCAGAAGAAAAGAACTGTGCTTCCTACACACAGGGGCCATATCTAGTTCAACTCTGCTTAGGAAACTGAGAAGAACAGTAGCTCATCTTCAGTCCAATACAGTGTACTTGCTGGGAACAGACGCGAGTGCTATTTGCACTATGTATGGCAATGGGATCTCAATAGTGACTTTCCTTACCAGAAAACAACTCTAGCTCGTAGGACCAAAAACTGCAATTGATTCAACTCCATTTACGACTGGGAAACAAACGCTAGCTCGCCTTACAAGAAACACACTCTGCTTTTGAGAAATGAGCACTCTTCTACTCCACTGTGTTTCCTACAGGGCCAAAACAGTGAGCTTGCTCAGAACAAAAGAACTGTGATTCCTACACACGGCCAAATCTAGTTCAATTCTGCTTAAGAAACTGACAAGAACAGTAGATCCTCTTCCGTCCCATACACTGTACTTGCTGGGAACAGACGCCAGTGCTATTTGCCCTGTGTATGACAATGGGAGCACAATAGTGACTCTTCTTACCAGAAAACAACTCTTGCTTGTAGGACCAGAAACTGCATGTGATTCAACTCCATTTAGGACTGGGAAAGAAACGCTAGCTCGCTTTACAAGAAAAACACTCTGCTTTTGAGAAAAGAATACTCTTCTACTCTACTGTGTTTCCTATAGGGCCAGAACAGTGAGCTTGCTCAGAACAAAAGAACTGTGATTCCTACACACACGGGATATATCTAGTTCAACTCTGCTTAGGAAACTGACAAGAACAGTAGCTCCTCTTCAGTCCAATACACTGTATATGCTGGGAACAGACGCCAGTGCTATTTGCCCTGTGTATGATAATGGGAGGGCAATAGTGACACTTCTTACCAGAAAACAACTCTTGCTCGTAGGACCAGACACTGCATGTGATTCAACTCCATTTAGGACTGGGAAACAAACGCTAGCTCGCCTTACAAAAAACACACTCTGCTTTTGAGAAAAGAGCACTCTTGTAGTCTAATGTGTTTTTTGTAGGGCCAGAATAGTGAGCTTGCTCAGAACAAAAGAACTGTGCTTCCTACACACACCGACTCTATCTAGTTCAACTCTGCTTAGGAAACTGACAAGAACAGTAGCTCCTCTTCAGTCCAATACACTGTACATGCTGGGAACAGACGCCAGTGCTATTTGCCCTGTGTATGTCAATGGGAGCGCAATAGTGACTCTTCTTACCAGAAAACAACTCTTGCTCGTAGGACCAGATACTGCATGTGATTCAACTCCATTTAGGACTGGGAAACAAACGATAGCTCGCCTTAGAAGAAACACACTCTGCTTTTGAGAAAAGAGCACTTTTCTACTCTACTGTGTTTCCTATAGGGCCAAAAGAGTGAGCTTGCTCAGAACAAAAGAACTGTGCTTCCTACACACATGGCCATATCAAGTTCAATTCTGCTTAGGAAACTGACCAGAACAGAAGCTCCTCTTCAGTCCAATACACTGTACATGATGGGAACAGACGCCAGTGCTCTTTGCCATGTGTATGACAATGGGAGTGCAATAGTGACTCTTCTTACCAGAAAACAACTCTTGCTCGTAGGACCAGAAACTGCATGGGATTCAACTCCATTTAGGACTGGGAAACAAACACTAGCTCGCCTTACAAGAAACACACTCTGCTTCTCAGAAAAGAGCACTCTTCTACTCTACTGTGTTTCCTATAGGGCCAGAATAGTGAGCTTCCTCAGAAAAAAAGAACTGTGCTTCCTATACACACGGGCCATATCTAGGTGAATTTTGCTTAGGAAACTGACAAGAACAGTAGATCCTCTTTCGTCCCATACACTGTACTTGCTGGGAACAGACGCCAGTGCTATTTGCCCTGTGAATGACAATGGGAGCACAATAGTGACTCTTCTTACCAGAAAACTACTCTTGCTTGTAGGACCAGAAACTGCATGTGATTCAACTCCATTTAGGACTGGGAAACAAACGCTAGCTCGCTTTACAAGAAAAACACTCTGCTTTTGAGAAAAGAGCACTCTTCTACTCTACTGTGTTTCCTATAGGGCCAGAATAGTGAGCTTGCTCAGAACAAAAGAACTGTGCTTCCTACACACACGGGCTATATCTAGTTCAACTCTGCTTAGGAAACTGACAAGAACAGTAGCTCCTCTTCAGTCCAATACACTGTACATGCAGGGGAAAGATGCTAGTGCTATTTGCAATGTGTATGATAATGGGAGCACAATAGTGACTCTTCTTACCAGAAAACATCTCTTGCTCATAGGACCACAAACTGCATGTGATTCAACTCCATTTAGGACTGCGAAAAAAACGCTAGCTCGCCTTACAAGAAAAACACTCTGCTTTTGAGAAAAGAGCACTCTTCTACTCTACTGTGTTTCCTTTGGGGTCCAAACAGTGAGCTTGCTCAGAACAAAAGAACTGTGCTTCCTAGACACACGGGGTATATCTAGTTCAACTCTGCTTAGGAAACTGACAAGAACAGTAGCTCCTCTTCAGTCCAATACACTGTACTTGATGGGGACAGACGCCAGTGCTATTTGCCCTGTGTATGACAATGGGAGTTCAATAGTGACTCTTCTTACCAGAAAAAAAACTCTTGATCATAGGATAGGAACTGCATGTGATTCAACTCCATTTAGGACTGCGCAACAAACGCTAGCTTGCCTTACAAAAAAAACACTCTGCTTTTGAGAAAAGGGCACTCTTCTACTCTAATGTGTTTCCTATGGGTTCGATCAGTGAGCTTACAGTACAAAAGAACTGTGCATCCTACACACACGGGCCATATCTAGTTCAACTCTGCTTAGGAAACTGAAAAGAACAGTAGCTCCTCTTCAGTCCAATACACTGTACTTGATGGGAACAGACGCGAGTCCTCTTTGCACTGTGTGTGGCAATGGGAGCGCAATAGTGATTTTCCTTACCAGAAAACAACTCTTGCTCGTAGGATCAAAAACTGCACGTGATTCAACTCCATTTAGGACTGGGAAACAAACGCTAGCTCCCCTTACAAGAAACACACTCTGCTTTTGGGAAAAGATCACTCTTCTTTACTGTGTTTCCTATAGGGCCAGAACAGTGAGCTTACTCAGAACAAAAGAACTGTGCTTCCTACACACACGGCCATATCTAGTTCAATTTTGCTTAGGAAACTAACAAGAACAGTAGATCCTCTTCAGTCCCATACACTGTACTTGCTGGGAACAGACGCCAGTGCTATTTGCCTTGTGTATGACAATGAGAGTTCAGTAGTGACTCTTCTTACCAGAAAAAAAACTCTTGCTCGTAGGACCAGAAACTGCTTGTGATTCAACTCCATTTATAACTGGGAAACAAACGCTAGCTCGCCTTACAATAAACACACTCTGCTTTTGAGAAAAGAGCACTCTTCTATCTAATGTGTTTTTTGTAGGGCCAGAATAGTGAGCTTGCTCAGAACAAAAGAACTGTGCTTCCTACACACACCGACACTCTTCTACTCTACAGTGCTTCCTACACACACGGGTTATATCTAATTCAACTCTGCTTAGGAAACTGACAAGAACAGTAGCTCTTCTTCAGTCCAATACACTGTATATGCTGGGAACAGACGCCAGTGCTATTTGCCCTGTGTATGGTAATGGGAGCGCAATAGTGACACTTCTTACCAGAAAACAACTCTTGCTCATAGGACCAGAAACTGCATGTGACACAACTCTATTTAGGACTGGGAAACAAACGCTAGCTCGATTACAAGAAACACACTCTGCTTTTGAGAAAAGAGCACTCTTCTACTCTACTGTGTTTCCTATAGGGCCAAAACAGTGAGCTTGCTCAGAACAAAAGAACTGTGCTTCCTACACACACGGCCATATCTAGTTCAATTCTGCTTAGGAAACTGACAAGAATAGTAGATCCTCTTCAGTCCAATACACTGTACATTCTTGGAACAGACGCCAGTGCTATTTGCCCTGTGTATGACAACGCGAGCGCAATAGAGACTCTTCTTACCAGAAAACAACTCTTGCTCCTAGGTCCAGAAACTGCATGTGATTCAACTCCATTTAGGACTGGGAAACAAACACTAGCTCACCTTACAAGAAACATATTCTCCTTTTGCGAAAAGAGCACTCTTGTACTCTACTGTGTTTCCTATGGGGTCCGAACAGTGAGCTTGCTCAGAACAAAAAAAACTTTGCTTCCTACACACACGGGCCATACCTAGTTCAACTCTGCTTAGGAAACTGACAAGAACAGTTGCTCCTCTTCAGTCCAATACACTGTACTTGCTGGGAACAGATGCGAGTGCTATTTGCACTGTGTATGGCAATGGGAGCACAATAGTGACTCTTCTTACCAGAAAAGAACTCTTGCTCGTAGGACCGCAAACTGCATGTGATTCAACTCCATTTAGGACTGGGAAACAAACGCTAGCTCGCCTTACAAGAAACACACTGTGCTTTTGAGAAAAGAGCACTCTTCTACTCTACTGTATTTCCTATAGGACCAGAATAGTGAGCTTGCTCAGAACAAAAGAACTGTGCTTCCTACACACACGGGCTATATCTAGTTCAACTCTGCTTAGGAAACTGACAAGAACAGTAGCTCCTCTTCAGTCCAATACACTGTACTTGCTGGGAACAGACGCCAGTGCTATTTGCCCTGTGTATGACAATGGGAGTTCAATAGTGACTCTTCTTACCAGAAAAAAAAACTCTTGCTCGTAGGACCAGAAACTGCATGTGATTCAACTCCATTTAGGACTGCGCAACAAACGCTAGCTTGCCTTACAAGAAAAACACTCTGCTTTTGAGAAAAGGGCACTCTTCTACTCTAATGTGTTTCCTATGGGTTCGATCAGTGAGCTTACAGTACAAAAGAACTGTGCTTCCTACACACACGGGCCATATCTAGTTCAAATCTGCTTAGGAAACTGACAAGAACAGTAGCTCCTCTTCAGTCTAATACACTGAACTTGATGGGAACAGACGCGAGTCCTCTTTGCACTGTGTGTGGCAATGGGAGGGCAATATTGATTTTCCTTACCCGGAAACAACTCTGCTCGTAGGATCAAAAACTGCATGTGATTCAACTACACTTAGGACTGGGAAACAAATGCTAGGTCCCCTTACAAGTAACACACTCTGCTTTTGAGAAATTATCACTCTTCTACTCTACTGTGTTTCCTATAGGGCCAGAACAGTGAGCTTACTCAGAACAAAAGAACTGTGCTTCCTACACACACGGCCATATCTAGTTCAATTCTGCTTAGGAAACTAACAAGAACAGTAGATCCTCTTCAGTCCCATACACTGTACTTGCTGGGAACAGACGCGAGTGCTATTTGCACTGTATATGGCAATGGGAGCGAAATAGTGACTCTTCTTACCACAAAACAACTCTTGCTCGTAGGACCAGAAACTGCATGTGATTCAACTCCTTTTGGGACGGGAAACAAATGCTAGCTCGCCTTACAAGAAACACTCTCTGCTTTTGAGAAAAGAGCACTCTTCTACTCTACTGTATTTCCTATAGGACCAGAATAGTGAGCTTGCTCAGAACAAAAGAACTGTGCTTCCTACACACACGGGCTATATCTAGTTCAACTCTGCTTAGGAAACTGACAAGAACAGTAGCTCCTCTTCAGTCCAATACACTGTACTTGGTGAGAACAGACGCCAGTGCTATTTGCCCTGTGTATGCCAATGGGAGCTCAATAGTGACTCTTCTTACCAGAAAACAACTCTTGCTCGTAGGACCAGACACTGCATGTGATTCAACTCCATTTAGGACTGGGAAACAATCACTAGCTTGCCTTAGAAGAAACACACTTTGCTTTTGAGAAAAGATCACTCTTCTAATCTACTGTTTTTTCTATAGGGCCAGAACAGTGAGCTTGCTCAGAACAAAAGAACTGTGCTTCCTACACACACGGCCATATCTAGTTCAAGTCTGCTTAGGAACCTGACAAGAGCAGTAGATCCTCTTCAGTCCAATACACTGTACTTGCTGGCGACAGACGCCAGTGCTATTTGTCCTGTGGATGGCAATGGCAGCGCAATAGTGACTTTCCTTACCAGAAAACAACTCTTGCTCATAGTACCAGAAACTGCATGGGATTCTACTCCATTTAGGACTGGGAAACAAACGCTAGCTCGCCTTTCAAGAAACACACTCTTCTTTAGAGAAAGGAGCACTCTTCTAGTCTACTGTGTTTCCTATGGGGTCCAAACAGTGAGCTTGCTCAAAACAAAAGAACTGTGCTTCCTACACACACGGACCATATGTAGTTCAACTCTGATTAGGAACCTGACAAGAACACTAGCTCCTCTTCAGTCCAACACTGTACTTGCTGGGAACAGACGCGAGTGCTATTTGCACTGTGTATGGCAATTGGAGCTCAATAGTGACTCTTCTTACCAGAAAACAACTCTTGCTCATAGGACCAAAAACTGCGTGTGACTCAACTGCATTTAGGACTGGGAAACAAACGCTAGCTCGCCTTACAAGAAACACACTCTTCTTTTGAGAAAAGAGCACTCTTCTACTCTACTGTGTTTCCTAAAGTGCCAGAACAGTGAGCTTGCTCAGAACAAAAGAACTGTGCTTCCTACACACACGGCCATATCTAGTTCAATTCTGCTTAGGAAACTGACAAGAACAGTAGATCCTCTTCAGTCCAATACACTGTACATGCTGGGAACAGAGGCCAGTGCTATTTACACTGTGTATGGCATTGGGAACGCAATAGTGACTCTTCTTACCAGAGAAAAACTCTTGCTCGTAGGACCAGAAACTGCATGTGATTCAACTCCATTTAGGACTGGGAAACAAACGCTAGCTCACCTTACAAGAAACACACTCTGCTTTTGAGAAAAGAGCACTCTTCTACTCTACTGTGTTTCCTATAGGGCCAGAACAGTTAGCTTGCTCAGAACGAAAGAACTGTGCTTCCCACACACAGGGGCCATATCTAGTTCAACTCTGCTTAGGAAACTGACAAGAACAGTAGATCCTCTTTAGTCCGATACACTGTACTTGCAGGAACAGACGCGAGTGCTATTTGCACTGTATATGGCAATGGGAGTGCAATAGTGACTTTCCTTACCAGAAAACAACTCTTGCTCGTAGGACCAGAAAATGCATGTGATTCAACTCCATTGAGGACTGGGAAACTAATGCTAGCTCGCTTACATGAAACACACTCTGCTTTTGAAAAAAGAGCACTCTTCTACTCTACTGTGTTTCCTATGGGGTCCAAACAGTGAGCTTGCTCAGAACAAAAGAACTGTGCTTCCTACACACATGGGCCATATCTAGTTCAACTCTGCTTAGGAAACTGAAAAGAACAGTAGATCCTCTTCAGTCCAATACACTGTACTTGCTGGGAACAGACACGAGTGCTATTTGCACTGAGTATGGCAATGGGGGCGCAATAATGACTTTCCTTACCAGTAAACAACTCTGGAACGTAGGACCAGAAACTGCATGTGATTCAACTCCATTTTGGACAGGGAAAAAAACGCTAGCTTGCCTTACAAGAAAAACACTCTGCTTTTGAGAAAAGAGCACTCTTCTACACTACTGTGTTTCAGAACATAATAACTGTGCTTCCTACACACATGGGCCATATCTAGTTCAACTCTGCTTAGGAACCTGACAAGAACAGTAGATCCCCTTTAGTCCAATACACTGTATTTGCTGGGAACAGACGCCAGTGCTATTTGTCCTGTAGATGGCAAAGGCAGCACAACAGTGACTATTCTTACCATAAACAACTCTTGCATGTAGGACCAGAAACTGCATGTGTTTCAACTCCATTTCGTACCTGAAAACAAACGCTAGCTCGCCTTACAAGAAAAACACTCTGCTTTAGAGAAAAGAGCACTCATCTACTCTACTATGTTTCCTATGGGGTCCAAACAGTGAGCTTGCTCAGAACAAAAGAACTGTGCTTCCTACACACATGGGCCATATCTAGTTAAACTTTGCTTAGGAAACTGAAAAAGAACAGTAGATCCTCTTCAGTCCAATACACTGTACTTGCTGTGAACAGACGCGAGTGCTATTTGCACTGTATATGGCAATGGGAGCGCAATAGGGACTTTCCTTACCAGTAAACAACTCTTGCTCATAGGACCAGAAACTGCATGTGACTCAACTCCATTTAGGACTGGGAAACAAATGCTAGCTCGCCTTACATGAAACACACTCTGCTCTTGAGAAAAGAGCACTCATCTACTCTACTATGTTTCCTATGGGGTCCAAACAGTGAGCTTGCTCAGAACAAAAGAACTGTGCTTCCTACACACATGGGCCATATCTAGTTCAACTCTGCTTAGGAAACTGAAAAGAACAGTAGATCCTCTTCAGTCCAATACTCTGTACTTGCTGGGAACAGACGCCAGTGCTATTTGCACTGTGTAGGGCAATTGGAGCACAATAGTGACTGGTCTTACCAGAAAACAACTCTTGCTCATAGGACAAAAAACTGCATGTGACTCAACTACATTTAAGACTGGGAAACAAACTCTAGCTCGCCTTACAAGAAACACACTCTGCTTTTGAGAAAAGAACACTCTTCTACTCTAATGTGTTTCCCATAGGGCCAGAACAGTGAGCTTGCTCAGAACAAAAGAATTGTGCTTCCTACACACACGGGGCATATCTAGTTCAAGTCTGCTTAGGAAACTGACAAGAACAGTAGCTCCTCTTCAGTCCAATAAACTGTACTTGCTGGGAACAGACGGGAGTCCTATTTGCACTGTGTATGGCAATGGGAGCGCAATAGGGACTTTCCTTACCAGAAAACAACTCTTGCTCGTAGGACCAGAAAGTGCATGTGATTCAACTCCATTTAGGACTGGGAAACAAATGCTAGGTCGCCTTACATGAAACACACTCTGCTCTTGAGAAAAGAGCACTCTTCTACTCTACTGTGTTTCCTATGGAGTCCAAACAGTGAGCTTGCTCAGAACAAAAGAACTGTGCTTCCTACAGACATGGGCCATATCTAGTTAAACTTTGCTTAGGAAACTGAAAAAGAACAGTAGATCCTCTTCAGTCCAATACACTGTACTTGCTGGGAACAGACGCGAGTGCTATTTGCACTGTGTAGTGCAATTGGAGCACAATAGTGACTCGTCTTACCAGAAAACAACTCTTGCTCATAGGACAAAAAACTGCATGTGACTCAACTCCATTTAGGACTGGGAAACAAACGGTAGCTCGCCTTACAAGAAACACACTCTGCTTTTGAGAAAAGAACACTCTTCTACTCTACTGTGTTTCCCGTAGGGCCAGAACAGTGAGCTTGCTCAGAAGATAAGAACTGTGCTTCCTACACACACGGGGCATATCTAGTTCAACTCTGCTTAGGAAACTGAGAAGAACAGTAGCTCCTCTTCAGTCCAATACACTGTACGTGCTAGGAACAGATGGGAGACCTATTTGCACTATGTATGGCAATGGGAGCGCTATAGTGACTTTCCTTACCAGAAAACAACTCTTGCTCGTAGGACCAAATACTGCATGTGTCTCAACTCCATTTAGGACTAGGAAACAAATGCTAGCTCGCCTTACAAGAAACACACTTTGCTTTTGAGAAAAGAGCACTCTTCTACTATACTGTGTTTCCTATAGTGCCAGAACAGTGTGCTTTCTCAGAACAAAAGAACTGTGCTTCCTAGACACACGGGCAATGTCTAGTTCAATTCTGCATAGGAAACGGACAAGATCAGTAGCTCCAATTCAATCCAATGCACTGTACTTGCTGCGAACACACGCGAGTGCTATTTGCAATGTCTACGGCAATGGGAGCGCAATGGTGACTATCCTTACCAGAAAACAACTCTTGCCCGTAGAACCAGAAACTGCATGTGATTCAACTCCATTTAGGACTGGGAAACAAACGCTAGCTCTCCTTACAAGAAACACACTCTGCTTTAGAGAAAAGAGCACTCTTCTACTCTACTGTGTTTCCTATGGAGTCCGAACAGTAAGCTTGCTCAGAACAAAAGAACTGTGCTTCCTACATACACGGCCATATCTAGTTCAATTCTGCTTAGGAACCTGACAAGAACAGTAGATCCTCTTCAGTCCAATACACTGTACATGCTGGGAACAGACGCCAGTGCTATTTGTCCTGTGTATGGCAATGGCAGCGCAATAGTGATTATTCTTACCAAAAAACAACTCTTGCTCATAGGACCAGAAACTGCATGGGATTCAACTCCATTTAGGACTGGGAAACAAATGCTAGCTCGCGTTACATGAAACACACTCTGCTTTTGAGAAAAGATCACTCTTCTACTTACTGTGTTTCCTATGGGGTCCGAACAGTGAGCTTGCTCAGAACAAAAGAACTGTGCTTCCTCCACACACGGGCCACATCTAGTTCACCTCACTTAAAAAACTGAAAAGAACAGTAGATCCTATTCAGTCCCATACACTGTACTTGCTGGGAACAGACGCGAGTGCTTTTTGCACTGTGTGTGGCAATGGGAGCACAATAGTGACTCGTCTTACCAGAAAACAACTCTTGCTCATAGGACAAAAAACTGCATGTGACTCAACTCCATTTAGGACTGGGAAAGAAACTCTAGCTCTCCTTACAAGAAACACACTCTGGTTTTGAGAAAAGAGCACTCTTCTACTCTACTGTGTTTCCCAAAGGGCCAGAATGGTGAGCTTGCTCAGAACAAAAGAACTGTGCTTCCTACACACACGGGGCATATCTAGTTCAACTCTGCTTAGGAAACTGACAAGAACAGTTGCTCCTCTTTAGTCCGATACACTGTACTTGCAGGAACAGACGCGAGTGCTATTTGCACTGTTTATGGCAATGGGAGTGCAATAGTGACTTTCCTTACCAGAAAACAACTCTTGCTCTTAGGACCAGAAAATGCATGTGATTCAACTCCATTGAGGACTGGGAAACTAATGCTAGCTCGCTTACATGAAACACACTCTGCTTTTGAAAAAAGAGCACTCTTCTACTCTACTGTGTTTCCTATGGGGTCCAAACAGTGAGCTTGCTCAGAACAAAAGAACTGTGCTTCCTACACACATGGGCCATATCTAGTTCAACTCTGCTTAGGAAACTGAAAAGAACAGTAGATCCTCTTCAGTCCAATACACTGTACTTGCTGGGAACAGACACGAGTGCTGTTTGCACTGAGTATGGCAATGGGGGCGCAATAATGACTTTCCTTACCAGTAAACAACTCTGGAACGTAGGACCAGAAACTGCATGTGATTCAACTCCATTTAGGACAGGGAAAAAAACGCTAGCTTGCCTTACAAGAAAAACACTCTGCTTTTGAGAAAAGAGCACTCTTCTACACTACTGTGTTTCAGAACATAATAACTGTGCTTCCTACACACACGGGCCATATCTAGTTCAACTCTGCTTAGGAAACTGACAAGAACAGTAGCTCCTTTTCAGTCCAATACACTGTACTTGCTGTGAACAGACGCGAGTGCTATTTGCACTGTATATGGCAATGGGAGCGCAATAGGGACTTTCCTTACCAGTAAACAACTCTTGCTCATAGGACCAGAAACTGCATGTGACTCAACTCCATTTAGGACTGGGAAACAAATGCTAGCTCGCCTTACATGAAACACACTCTGCTCTTGAGAAAAGAGCACTCATCTACTCTACTATGTTTCCTATGGGGTCCAAACAGTGAGCTTGCTCAGAACAAAAGAACTGTGCTTCCTACACACATGGCCATATCTAGTTCAATTCTGCTTAGGAAACTGACAAGAACAGTAGATCCTCTTCAGTCCAATACACTGTACATGCTAGGAACAGAGGCCAGTGCTATTTTCACTGTGTATGGAATTGGGAACGCAATAGTGACTCTTCTTACCAGAGAAAAACTCTTGCTCGTAGGACCAGAAACTGCATGTGATTCAACTCCATTTAGGACTGGGAAACAAACGCTAGCTCACCTTACAAGAAACACACTCTGCTTTTGAGAAAAGAGCACTCTTCTACTCTACTGTGTTTCCTATAGGTCCAAACAGTGAGCTTGCTCAGAACAAAAGAACTGTGCTTCCTCCACACACGAGCCATATCTAGTTCAACTCTGCTTAGGAAACTGACAAGAACAGTAGCTCCTCTACAGAACAATACACTGTACTTGCTGGGAACAGACGTGAGTGCTATTTGCACTCTGTATGGCAATAGGAGCACAATAGTGACTTTCCTTACCAGAAAACAACTCTTGCTCGTAGGACCAAATACTGCATGTGTCTCAACTCCATTTAGGACTAAGAAACAAATGCTAGCTCGCCTTACAAGAAACACACTTTGCTTTTGAGAAAAGAGCACTCTTCTACTATACTGTGTTTCCTATAGTGCCAGAACAGTGAGCTTCCTCAGAACAAAAGAACTGTGCTTACTAGACACACGGGCAATGTCTAGTTCAATTCTGCATAGGAAACGGACAAGATCAGTAGCTCTGATTCAATCCAATACACTGTACTTGCTGGGAACAGACGCGAGTGCTATTTGCATTGTGTATGGCAATGGGAGCACAATAGTGACTTTCCTTACCAGAAAACAACCCTTGCTCATAGGACCAGATACTGCAAGTGATTCAACTCCATTTAGGACTGGGAAACAAACGCTATCTCGCCTTACAAGGAACACACTCTGCTTTTGAGAAAAGAGCACTATTCTACTCTACTGTGTTTCCTATGGAGTCCGAACAGTAAGCTTGCTCAGAACAAAAGAACTGTGCTTCCTACATACACGGCCATATCTAGTTCAATTCTGCTTAGGAACCTGACAAGAACAGTAGATCCTCTTCAGTCCAATACACTGTACATGCTGGGAACAGACGCCAGTGCTATTTGTCCTGTGTATGGCAATGGCAGCGCAATAGTGATTATTCTTACCAAAAAACAACTCTTGCTCATAGGACCAGAAACTGCATGGGATTCAACTCCATTTAGGACTGGGAAACAAATGCTAGCTCGCGTTACATGAAACACACTCTGCTTTTGAGAAAAGATCACTCTTCTACTTACTGTGTTTCCTATGGGGTCCGAACAGTGAGCTTGCTCAGAACAAAAGAACTGTGCTTCCTCCACACACGGGCCACATCTAGTTCACCTCACTTAAAAAACTGAAAAGAACAGTAGATCCTATTCAGTCCCATACACTGTACTTGCTGGGAACAGACGCGAGTGCTTTTTGCACTGTGTGTGGCAATGGGAGCACAATAGTGACTCGTCTTACCAGAAAACAACTCTTGCTCATAGGACAAAAAACTGCATGTGACTCAACTCCATTTAGGACTGGGAAACAAACTCTAGCTCTCCTTACAAGAAACACACTCTGGTTTTGAGAAAAGAGCACTCTTCTACTCTACTGTGTTTCCCAAAGGGCCAGAATGGTGAGCTTGCTCAGAACAAAAGAACTGTGCTTCCTACACACACGGGGCATATCTAGTTCAACTCTGCTTAGGAAACTGACAAGAACAGTTGCTCCTCTTTAGTCCGATACACTGTACTTGCAGGAACAGACGCGAGTGCTATTTGCACTGTTTATGGCAATGGGAGTGCAATAGTGACTTTCCTTACCAGAAAACAACTCTTGCTCGTAGGACCAGAAAATGCATGTGATTCAACTCCATTGAGGACTGGGAAACTAATGCTAGCTCGCTTACATGAAACACACTCTGCTTTTGAAAAAAGAGCACTCTTCTACTCTACTGTGTTTCCTATGGGGTCCAAACAGTGAGCTTGCTCAGAACAAAAGAACTGTGCTTCCTACACACATGGGCCATATCTAGTTCAACTCTGCTTAGGAAACTGAAAAGAACAGTAGATCCTCTTCAGTCCAATACACTGTACTTGCTGGGAACAGACACGAGTGCTGTTTGCACTGAGTATGGCAATGGGGGCGCAATAATGACTTTCCTTACCAGTAAACAACTCTGGAACGTAGGACCAGAAACTGCATGTGATTCAACTCCATTTAGGACAGGGAAAAAAACGCTAGCTTGCCTTACAAGAAAAACACTCTGCTTTTGAGAAAAGAGCACTCTTCTACACTACTGTGTTTCAGAACATAATAACTGTGCTTCCTACACACACGGGCCATATCTAGTTCAACTCTGCTTAGGAAACTGACAAGAACAGTAGCTCCTTTTCAGTCCAATACACTGTACTTGCTGTGAACAGACGCGAGTGCTATTTGCACTGTATATGGCAATGGGAGCGCAATAGGGACTTTCCTTACCAGTAAACAACTCTTGCTCATAGGACCAGAAACTGCATGTGACTCAACTCCATTTAGGACTGGGAAACAAATGCTAGCTCGCCTTACATGAAACACACTCTGCTCTTGAGAAAAGAGCACTCATCTACTCTACTATGTTTCCTATGGGGTCCAAACAGTGAGCTTGCTCAGAACAAAAGAACTGTGCTTCCTACACACACGGCCATATCTAGTTCAATTCTGCTTAGGAAACTGACAAGAACAGTAGATCCTCTTCAGTCCAATACACTGTACATGCTAGGAACAGAGGCCAGTGCTATTTTCACTGTGTATGGCATTGGGAACGCAATAGTGACTCTTCTTACCAGAGAAAAACTCTTGCTCGTAGGACCAGAAACTGCATGTGATTCAACTCCATTTAGGACTGGGAAACAAACGCTAGCTCACCTTACAAGAAACACACTCTGCTTTTGAGAAAAGAGCACTCTTCTACTCTACTGTGTTTCCTATAGGTCCAAACAGTGAGCTTGCTCAGAACAAAAGAACTGTGCTTCCTCCACACACGAGCCATATCTAGTTCAACTCTGCTTAGGAAACTGACAAGAACAGTAGCTCCTCTACAGAACAATACACTGTACTTGCTGGGAACAGACGTGAGTGCTATTTGCACTCTGTATGGCAATAGGAGCACAATAGTGACTTTCATTACCAGAAAACAACTCTTGCTCGTAGGACCAAATACTGCATGTGTCTCAACTCCATTTAGGACTAAGAAACAAATGCTAGCTCGCCTTACAAGAAACACACTTTGCTTTGGAGAAAAGAGCACTCTTCTACTATACTGTGTTTCCTATAGTGCCAGAACAGTGAGCTTCCTCAGAACAAAAGAACTGTGCTTCCTAGACACACGGGCAATGTCTAGTTCAATTCTGCATAGGAAACGGACAAGATCAGTAGCTCCGATTCAATCCAATACACTGTACTTGCTGGGAACAGACGCGAGTGCTATTTGCATTGTGTATGGCAATGGGAGCACAATAGTGACTTTCCTTACCAGAAAACAACCCTTGCTCATAGGACCAGATACTGCAAGTGATTCAACTCCATTTAGGACTGGGAAACAAACGCTATCTCGCCTTACAAGGAACACACTCTGCTTTTGAGAAAAGAGCACTATTCTACTCTACTGTGTTTCCTATGGGGTCCATACAGTGAGCTTGGTCAGAACAAAAAAATCTGTGCTTCCTACACACACGGATCATATCTAGTTCAACTCTGCCTAGGAAACTGACAAGAACAGTAGCTCCTATTCAGTCCAATACACTGGACTTGCTGGGATCAGATGCGAGTGCTATTTGCACTGTGTATGGCAGTTGGAGCACAATAGTGACTCGTCTTACCAGAAAAAAACTCTTGCTCGTAGGACAAAAAAATGCATGTGACTCAACTCCATTTACGACTGGGAAACAAACTCTAGCTCGCCTTACAAGAAGCACACTCTGCTTTTGAGAAAAGAGCACTCTTCTTCTCTACTGTGTTTCCTATAGGGCCAGAACAGTGAGCTTCCTCAGAACAAAAGAACTGTGCTTCCTACACACACGGGCAATGTCTAGTTCAATTCTGCATAGGAAACGGACAAGATCAGTAGCTCCGCTTCAGTCCAATACACTGTACTTGCTGGAAACAGACGCGAGTGCT
Source organism: Peromyscus eremicus (assembly GCF_949786415.1). Taxonomy (NCBI): domain Eukaryota; kingdom Metazoa; phylum Chordata; class Mammalia; order Rodentia; family Cricetidae; genus Peromyscus; species Peromyscus eremicus. Next base: position 4,925 of record NW_026735745.1, on the reverse strand, counting down.
ATTTGCACTCTCTACGGCAATGGGAGCGCAATGGTGACTTTCCTTACCAGAAAACAACTCTTTCTCGTAGGACCAGAAACTGCATGTGATTCAACTCCATTTAGGACTGGGAAACAAACGCTAGCTTGCCTTACAAGAAACACACTCTGCTTTTGAGAAAAGAGCACTCTTCTACTCTACTGTTTTTCCTATAGGGCCAGAACAGTGAGCTTGCTCAGAACATAAGAACTGTGCTTGCTACACACGGGCCACATCTAGTTCAACTCTACATAGGAAACGGACAAGAACAGTAGCTCCTCTTCAATCCGATACACTGTAATTGCTTGGAACAGACGCGAGTGCTATTTGCACTGTGTATGGCAATGGGAGCGCAATAGTGACTTTCCTTACCATAAAACAACTCTTGCTCGTAGGACCAGAAACTGCATGTGATTCAACTCCATTTAGGACTGGGAAACAAACGCTTGCTTGCCTTACAAGAAACACACTCTGCTTTTGAGAAAAGAGCACTCTTCTACTCCACTGTATTTCCTATGGGGTCCAATCTGTGAGCTTGCTCAGAACATAAGAATTGTGCTTCCTACACACACGGACCATATCTAGTTCAACTCTGCTTAGGAAACTGAGAAGAACAGTAGCTCCTCCTCAGTCCAATACACTCTACTTGCTGGGAACAGACGGGAGTGTTATTTGCACTGTGTATGGCAATGGGAGCCCAATAGTGACTTTCCTTACCAGAAAACAACTCTTGATCATAGGACCAGAAACTGCATGTGATTCAACTCCATTTAGAACTGGGAAACAAATGCTAGCTCGACTTACAAGAAACACACTCTGCTTTTGAGAAAAGAGCACTCATCTACTCTACTGTGTTTCCTAGGGGGTCTGAACAGTGAGCTTGCTCAGAACAAAAAACCTGTGCTTCCTACACACACGGCCATATATAGTTCAAATCTGCTTAGGAACCTGACAAGAACAGTAGATCCTCTTCAGTGCAATACACTGTACTTGCTGGGAAGAGACGCCAGTGCTATTTGTTGTGTGTACGGCAATGGCAGCGCAATAGTGACTCTTCTTACCAGAAAACTACTCTTGCTCGTAGGATCAGAAACTGCATGGGATTCAACTCCATTTAGGACTGGGAAACAAACACTAGCTTGCCTTAAAAGTATCACACATTGCTTTTGAGAAAAGAGCACTCTTCTACTCTACTGTGTTTCCTAAGGGGTCCAAACAGTGAGCTCGCTCACAACCAATGAACTGTGCTTCCTACACACACGGACCCTATCTAGTTGAACTCTGCTTAGGAAACTGACAAGAATATTAGCTCCTCTTCAGTCCGATACACTGTACGTGCTGGGAACAGACGCGAGAGCTATTTGCACTGTGTATGGCAATGGGAGCGCAATAGTGACTTTCCTTACCAGAAAACAATTTTTGCTCGTAGGACCAGCAAATGCATGTTATTCAACTCCATTTAGGACTGGAAAACAAACGCTAGCTCGCCTTACGAGAAACACACTCTCCTTTCGAGAAAACAGCACTCTTCTACTCTACTGTATTTCCTATGGGATCCAAACAGTGAGCTTGCTCAGAACAAAAGAATTGTGCTTCCTACACACACGGATCATATATAGTTCAACTCTGCTTAGGAAACTGAGAAGAACAGTAGCTCCTCTACAGTTCAATACACTGTACTTGCTGGAAACAGACGCGAGTGCTATTTGCACTGTGTATGGCAATTGGAGCGCAATAGTGTCTCTTCTTATCAGAAAACAACTCTTGTTCATAAAACCAAAAACTGCATGTGACTCAACTCCATTTAGGACTGGGAAAAAAAACACGAGCTTGCCTTACAAGAAACACGCTACGCTTTAGAGAAAAGAGCACTCTTCTACTCTACTGTGTTTCCTATAGGGCCAGAACAGTGAGCTTGCTCAGAACAAGAGAACTGTGCTTCCCACACACCCGGGCCATACCTCGTTCAACTCTGCTTAGGAAACTGACAAGAACAGTAGCTCCTCCTCAGTCCGATACACTGTACTTGCTGGGAACAGACGGGAGTGCTATTTGCACGTTGTATGGCAATGGGAGCGCAATAGTGACTTTCCTTACCAGAGAATAACTCTTGCTCGTGGGACCACAAACTGCATGTGATTCAACTCCATTTAGGACTGGGAAACAAATACTAGCTCGCCTTACAAGAAACACACTCTGCTTTAGAGAAAAGAGCACTCTAGTACTCTACTATGTTTTCTATGGGGTCCGAACAGTGAGCTTGCTCAGAACAAAAAAACTGTGCTTCCTACACACACGGCCATATATAGTTCAAGTCTGCTTAGGAACCTGACAAGAACAGTAGATCCTCTTCAGTCCAATACACTGTACTTGCTGGGAACAGACGCCAGTGCTATTTGTCGTGTGTACGGCAATGGCAGAGCAATAGTGACTCTTCTTACCAGAAAAGAACTCTTGCTCATAGGACCAGAAACTGCATGTGATTCAACTCCATTTAGGACTGGGAAACAAACACTAGCTTGCCTTACAAGAAACACACACTGCTTTTGAAAAAAGAGCACTCTCTAGTCTACTGTGTTTCCTATGGGGTCCAAACAGTGAGCTTGCTCACAACAAAAGAACTGTGCCTCCTACACACACGGACCATATGTAGTTCAAGTCTGCTTAGGAAACTGACAAGAAAAGTAGCTCCTATTCAGTCCAATACACTGTACTTGCTGGGAAAAGACGCGAGTGCTATTTGCACTGTGTATGTCAATGGGAGCGCAATAGTGACTGTCCTTACCAGAAAACATCTCTTGCTCGTAGGACCAGAAACTGCATGTGATTCAACTCCATTTAGGACTGGAAAACAAATGCTAGCCCGCCTTACAAGAAACACAGTCTGCTTTCGAGAAAAGAGTACTCTTCTACTCTACTGTATTTCCTATGGGGTCCAAACTTTGAGCTTGCTCAGAACAAAAGAACTGTGCTTCCTCCACACACGGGCCATATCTATTTCAACTCTTATTAGGAAACTGACATGAACAGTAGCTCCTCTTCAGTCTGATACACTGTACTACCTGGGAACAGACACGAGTGCTATTTGCACTGTGTATGGCAATGGGATCACAATAGTGACTTTCCTTACCAGAAAACAACTCTTTCTCATAGGACCAGAAACTGCATGTGATTCACCTCCATTTAGGACTGGGAAACAAACGCTAGCTCGCCTTACAAGAAACACACTCTGCTTTTGAGAAAAGAGCACTCTTCTACTCTACTGTGTTTCCCATGGGTTCCGAACAGTGAGCTTGCTTAGAACAAATGAACTGTGCTTCCTACACACATGGCCATATCTCGTTCAATTCTGCTTAGGAACCTGACAAGAACAGTAGATCCTCTTCAGTCCAATACACTGTACATGCCGGGAACAGACGCCAGTGCTATTTGCCCTGTGTATGACAATGGGAGAACAATAGTGACTCTTCTTACCAGAAAACAACTCTTGCTCGTAGGACCAGAAAGTGCATGGGATTCAACTCCATTTAGGACTGGGAAACAAACGCTAGATCGCCTTACAAGAAACAAACTCTGCTTTTGAGAAAAGAGCACTCTTCTACTCTACTGTGTTTCCTATGTGGTCCATACAGTGAGATTGCTCAGAACAAAAGAACTGTGCTTCCTACACACATGGATCATACCTAGTTCAACTCTGCTTAGGAAACTGACAAGAACAGTAGCTCCTCTTCAGTCCAATACACTGTACTTGCTGGGAACAGACGGGAGTGCTTTTTGCACTGTGTACGGCAATGGGAGCGCAATAGTGACTTTCCTTACCAGAAAACATCTGTTGCTCTTAGGACCAGAAACTGCATGTGATTCAACTCCATTTAGGACTGGGAAACAAATGCTAGCTCGCCTTACATGAAGCACAGTCTGCTTTTGAGAAAAGAGCACTCTTCTACTCTACTGTGTTTCCTATGGGGTCTGAACAGTGAGATTGCTCAGAACAAAAGAACTGTGCTTCCTGCTCACACGGCCGTATCTAGTTCAAGTCTGCTTAGGAACCTGACAAGAACAGTAGATCCTCTTCAGTCCAATACAATGTACTTGCTGGGAACAGACGCCAGTGCTATTTGTACTTTGTATGGCAATGGCAGCGCAATAGTGACTCGTCTTACCAGAAAACTACTCTTGCTAGTAGGACAAAAAACTGCATGTGACTCAACTTCATTTAGGACTGGGAAACAAACTCTAGCTCGCCTTACAAGAAACATACTCTGCTTTTGAGAAAAGAGCACTCTTCTACTCTACTGTGTTTCCTATAGGGCCAGAACAGTGAGCTTGCTCAGAACATAAGAACTGTGATTCCTACACACACGGGCCATATCTAGTTCAACTCTGCTTAGGAAACTGACAAGAACAGTAACTCCTATTCAGTCCAATACACTGTACTTGCTGGGAAAAGACGCGAGTGCTATTTGCACTGTGTATGGCAATGGGAGCACAATAGTGACTTTCCTTACCAGAAAACAACTCTTGTTCGTAGGACCAGAAATTGCATGTGATTCAACTCCATTTAGGACTAGGAAACAAATGCTAGCTCGCCTTACAAGAAACACACTGTGCTTTAGAGAAAAAAGCACGCTTCTACTCTACTGTGTTTCCTATAGGGCCAGAACAGTGAGCTTGCTCAGAACATAAGAACTGTGCTTCCTACACACACAGGCCATATCTAGTTCAACTCTGCTTAAAAAACTGAGAAGAACCGTAGCTGCTCTTCAGTTCAATACACTGCAATTGCTGGGAACAGAAGCGAGTGCTATTTGCACTGTGTATGGCAATGAGAGCACAATAGTGACTTTCCTTACCAGAAAACAACTCTTGCTCCTAGGACCAGAAACTGCATATGATTCCACTCCATG